>NC_030442.2:4972500-4977500 GCF_001660625.3 Ictalurus punctatus | reverse complement strand
AGTTCTGTTTAGCACCAGCGTTAGAGAGTTAGCTCTGTTTAGCATCAGCGTTAGCGAGTTAGCTCTGTTTAGCGTCAACGTTAGCGAGTTAGTTCTGTTTAGTGCCAGCGTTAGCGAGTTAGTTCTGTTTAGCGTCAGCGTTAGCGAGTTAGTTCTGTTTAGCGTCAGCGTTAGTGAGTTAGCTCTGTTTAACGCCAGTGTAAGCGAGTTAGCTCTGTTTAGCGTCAGCGTTAGTGAGTTAGCTCTGTTCAGTGCCAGTGTTAGCGAATTAGCTCTGTTTAGCATCAGCATTAGCGAGTTATCTCTGTTTAGTGCCAGTGTTAGCGAGTTAGTTCTGTTTAGCGTCAGCGTTAGCGAGTTAACTCTGTTTAGTGCCAGTGTTAGCGAGTTAGTTCTGTTTAGCATCAGCGTTAGCGAGTTAGCTCTGTTTAGTGCCAGCGTTAGCGAGTTAGTTCTGTTTAGCATCAGCGTTAGTGAGTTAGCTCTGTTTAACGCCAGTGTAAGTGAGTTAGCTCTGTTTAGCGTCAGCGTTAGTGAGTTAGCTCTGTTTAGTGCCAGTGTAAGCGAGTTAGCTCTGTTTAGTGCCAGTGTAAGCGAGTTAGCTCTGTTTAGCGTCAGCGTTAGTGAGTTAGCTCTGTTTAGTGCCAGTGTAAGCGAGTTAGCTCTGTTTAGTGCCAGTGTAAGCGAGTTAGCTCTGTTTAGCGTCAGCGTTAGTGAGTTAGCTCTGTTTAGTGCCAGTGTATGCGAGTTAGTTCTGTTTAGCGTCAGCGTTAGTGAGTTAGCTCTGTTTAGTACCAGTGTAAGCGAGTTAGCTCTGTTTAGCGTCAGCGTTAGTGAGTTAGCTCTGTTTAACGCCAGTGTTAGCGAGTTAGCTCTGTTTAGGGTCAGCGTTAGTGAGTTAGCTCTGTTTAGTGCCAGTGTAAGTGAGTTAGTTCTGTTTAGCATCAGCGTTAGCGAGTTAGCTCTGTTTAGTGCCAGCGTTAGCGAGTTAGTTCTGTTTAGCATCAGCGTTAGTGAGTTAGCTCTGTTTAACGCCAGTGTAAGTGAGTTAGCTCTGTTTAGCGTCAGCGTTAGTGAGTTAGCTCTGTTTAGTGCCAGTGTAAGCGAGTTAGCTCTGTTTAGCGTCAGCGTTAGTGAGTTAGCTCTGTTTAGTGCCAGTGTATGCGAGTTAGTTCTGTTTAGCGTCAGTGTTAGTGAGTTAGCTCTGTTTAGTACCAGTGTAAGCGAGTTAGCTCTGTTTAACGTCAGCGTTAGTGAGTTAGCTCTGTTTAACGCCAGTGTTAGCGAGTTAGCTCTGTTTAGGGTCAGCGTTAGTGAGTTAGCTCTGTTTAGTGCCAGTGTAAGTGAGTTAGTTCTGTTTAGCGTCAGCGTTAGCGAGTTAGCTCTGTTTAGTGCCAGCGTTAGCGAGTTAGTTCTGTTTAGCATCAGCGTTAGTGAGTTAGCTCTGTTTAACGCCAGTGTAAGCGAGTTAGCTCTGTTTAGCGTAAGCGTTAGTGAGTTAGCTCTGTTTAGTGCCAGTGTAAGCGAGTTAGCTCTGTTTAGTGTCAGCGATGTACATGTTTAGCTAACACCAACGCAGGATGTTTCTATTGTCCCACAAATGCTGGACTTCACTCATACTGAAATGTCAGAGATGCTTAAGTTTTCATCACAAATAGTATCAAACACCAGTGTTTTAGAATGTTTCAGACTTTATTTGTCATTAGTGAACGGTGTGTGTGTGTGTGTGTGTGTCATTGTTGTGTCTGTAACTTAGGTGGATGTGCCATGTCGATGATGATAATTACCTGAATCCAAGTGCGCTGCTCTCTCTCCTCTCTGAATTCTCATTGGACAGAGACGTGTATGTGGGTAAACCCAGTCTGGATCGACCAATCAAAGCCCAGGAGCTGCTGCCTAGCAACAAGACAGTGAGTGATATCACATAATGCGGCACAACTCTTATTAAAATGTAGTTAATAATATTGAATCTCACACACACACACACAACAACTCTGAATGATTATTTCTGATTATTATTGAATAATAACTGGTGTGTGTGTTTGTGTTTGTATTTTCAGCGTGAGGTACGGTTCTGGTTCGCTACAGGAGGGGCGGGGTTCTGTCTCAACAGGAAGTTAGCGGAGAAGATGGCTCCATGGGCGAGGTCTGATTAAATTACATGTTTATAGAATATTGTTTATTTGTATTAGACTGAAAGGAGGAAAGTGGCGTGAACATAGTGTGTGTGTGTGTGTGTGTGCGTGTGTGTGCAGCGGGTCCAGGTTAGAACACACCTCAGCTGTAATCAGACTTCCTGATGACTGTGTGATCGGTTTCATCGTAGAGAGGCGACTGGGCGTGTCCATGATCCACAGCGACCTATTCCACTCTCACCTGGAGAACCTCCTGCTGCTCACACATGCACAGATCCTCAAACAGGTCAGAGCACCTCAGCAAATCAGCTACGAGCACATCACTCAGACTCACACACCTCAGCCAATCAGCTGAGAGCACATCACTCAGATTCACACACCTCAGCCAATCAGCTGAAACAATCACTGATGTCATGTGATCAACACATTTATGTTTAACGTGTGTGTATGTGTAGGTTACTCTGAGTTATGGCCAGTTTGAGAATAAAATGAACAGCGTGGGACTGAAGGGAGGTTTCAGTACAGAGGAGGATCCATCCAGGTAACATTCATCTACACTGTGTTATCAGATTATAATAATCAGACTATAGTAAGAATGTTTGGTCAATTATGATCAGACTATAATAAGGTTAGTGGAATCAGATACATATAATCAGAATTTACACTAATCATACTATACAATCAAATATACACAGACTTTAATCAGATTATAATATCAGACATAATCAGACTATATAGTCAGGTCATAAGGTAACTATAATAAGATGGTATATCAGATTATAATTAGATCGTATTAGAATATATACTGAAATCAGATGTTAGATGATTACATCACTACAATCAGATATAATCAAAGTATAGAAGGTATAGAAACATATAATCAGACTCAGCAGACTATAGGGCAGTATAATTAAATGATCAGACAATTTTCGTTTATTTAATTATATCATATGATGATAGTCTAAACACAGTCTGATCATGGCATAAGATTATAATAAATTGATATAATCTAATTATATTTTTATATCTGTCAGACTATAATCAGATTATCATGAACTCTAAGGCATCAAATATAAATCGAATAACGATCAAACTATAATCGGATCTACTCAGACTGTAGGACTATCATCACAGGATATAATCAGATAGAATAATCAGACTTGTGAATGATTTAACTGTGTGTTTGGTTTTGCAGGTTTAAAACCCTGCACTGTTTCCTGTACCCGCTGACCAGCTGGTGTCCACATGCATGAAAACACTTAAATTCCCAGAATCCCCCTGGAGGAACTTTCACACACTTGCACACACCGAGGACATGCACCATGTGTTCCTGTGTCACCATGTGTCCCTGTGTCGCCATGTGTCCCTGTTTCACCATGTCTCCCTGTGTCATACTGTCCCTGTCACTATGTGTCCCTGTGTCACCATTTGTCCCTGTTTCACCTTGTCTCCCTGTGTCATACTGTCCCTGTCACTATGTGTCCCTGTGTCACCAAGTGTCCCTGTTTCACCATGTCTCCGTGTCATAATGTCCCTGTCACCATGTGTCACCATGTGTCCCTGTGTCAACATGTGCCCCTGTGTTCCTACGTGTCCCTGTTTCACAATGTCCCTGTGTCACCATGTGACCGTGTCCCTGTGTTCCCACGTGTCCCTGTTTCACAATGTCCCTGTGTCACCATGTGACCGTGTCCCTGTGTCACCATGTGTCCCTGTTTCGCAGTGTCCCAGTCACCATGTGACTGTGTCCCTGTGTAACTGTATCCTTCTGTCACTGTCACCGTGTCACTATGTCCATGTGCCATTGTGTCATTACCGAGAAGAAGACGAGAGTTTTTGCAACTTTTTTTGCAGCTTTTTCTTATGGATCTGAACTCCCTTGTTGTCATGTTCTCAGTCTCGGTGGATCTGGAGCCCACATGGAGGTTCTTCAGTAGCTTGAAACGTTCTTGAATTGTGTCTTACCTTTTCACACTCCTGGCTGGCTCGCCATCTGTCCCTGATGTGTGAAGTGTTATAAATGAACAGCACATTGTAAGAGGAGGTTGTTTCTTATTCACATACCATAGTATATGTTCACGGGATGAAGCTCTCACACTCCTCAGGAACACTGCACACCTGAACATGGTGTATATCCATGCCTGAACATTGATTTAATAAGAGCTTCCAAATGTGAGGTCAGAGGTCAGAGCATCCCAGGCTTGTAATCTCAACAATGATTCATCCTTGAAATCTTGCATGTATCTTCGGTACTGCTCTCTTCATGTACGCTAGAAGAACAAGAAAACATCTCAAAACAAACGGTTATTGATCCCGGATTATTCAGACGGAGTGTAAAAGTGCTCTTAGAGATGGTCCTTGTTCCTTATTCCTGCTTTAATTATACGATCTGTTTACATTCTAGGTCATATTTACATTTATTATAGTCTGCTGAAGTGTTCAGTACTCAGACTCCTAACAGAAAGCACTTAAACGAGTGTGTGTGTGTGTGTGTGTTTACTACAGACAAAATGGACACTGAAATAACAATAATACCCCTCAATTAGTTTAAACAGGAACACACACGGGTGTGTATCCGGCATAACGCAGTGTGTACATTACTGCAGTCTGTGTTTTACGTTGTACAGAGACAGACACAGTGTTTTCATAAAATGTCAATAAATTATGCAGGTTTTTTTTAAATTGAAAGATGTGTGTACTGTAATTGCTGCAGAAATGTGCGTATGTGTTAGTCATTAAAAAATTCCCTCATGTTTAAATGTGCGTTCAAAATGAAACACACACACAAACACATGGTGAGGATTTGATACTGAAACTACACAGATTGGAATTCAGACTTCTGAGACGTTACGTGAGGGGGCGGAG
>NC_030442.2:4962500-4967500 GCF_001660625.3 Ictalurus punctatus | reverse complement strand
GTGGATTTGAATATTAATGAGCTGGTGTTTATGTGGCTTGTCTGAGTTAGTGACCTTTACTGACTCTGATGAAGTTTATCCACACACACATCCTGCCTCCTGTCCTCCAGCTTTAAGCTTTTAGCTCCATATTCAGACTGGAGTTCATTTTCCCTGAGGATTTAATACTGAAGCGACACCCGTTAGTACTCACAGCTCAGACGTAACTACCGAACGAAGAGCTATTTAGAACTTATTTAGAGTTACACACATGAGAGGGGGCGGAGTTTGCCTAAAACATGGGCGTGTCTCAGTTACGCCTTTCTACTTTTCTACAATCTGGAGGTGTGCACTGTGGGTCTTAATGAACCCTTAACTACATGAAGAACCCCATTAAGAACCTTTGAGGAACCCTTTTCTAACAGCGTAGGAAGAAAAAATAAGAACAAAAGCGTGAGGGAGAGAAGGAAGGAGAAACAGCGTAGTAAGGAGGGTATTTGTGTGAACCCTCGTGTAAGCCTCGTGTAGTTACGGGTTCGTAGCTTCCTAACTTCTGCTAGAGAAACGCTCTTTTTACGCAGAACCTTTAAGGGTTCCTCCAGAGGGAATAAAGAGAACCGTGAAGGAGTCTACACGTGACCTTTTATTCTGAGTGTATTTCCTTTTCACGCTTTCTTGCTTTGCTTTCCTTTTTCCCCTCGCTCTCATCCCCCTGTCTTCCTCTTTGCCTTCCCTCCTTTCTCCTGATCACTCGTTCAGTGTAGGGAACACGTCTGCTCTCGTTCACTCGTTCAGTGCAGGGAACACGTCTGCTCTCGTTCACTCGTTCAGTGTAGGGAACACGTCTGCTCTCGTTCACTCGTTCAGTGTAGGGAACACGTCTGCTCTCGTTCACTCGTTCAGTGTAGGGAACACGTCTGCTCTCGTTCACTCGTTCAGTGTAGGGAACACGTCTGCTCTCGTTCACTCGTTCAGTGTAGGGAACACGTCTGCTCTCGTTCACTCGTTCAGTGCAGGGAACACGTCTGCTCTCGTTCACTCGTTCAGTGCAGGGAACACGTCTGCCCTCGTTCACTCGTTCAGTGCAGGGAACACGTCTGCTCTCGTTCACTCGTTCAGTGCAGGGAACACGTCTGCCCTCGTTCACTCGTTCAGTGTAGGGAACACGTCTGCTCTCGTTCACTCGTTCAGTGTAGGGAACACGTCTGCTCTCGTTCACTCGTTCAGTGTAGGGAACACGTCTGCTCTCGTTCACTCGTTCAGTGTAGGGAACACGTCTGCTCTCGTTCACTCGTTCAGTGTAGGGAACACGTCTGCTCTCGTTCACTCGTTCAGTGTAGGGAACACGTCTGCTCTCGTTCACTCGTTCAGTGCAGGGAACACGTCTGCCCTCGTTCACTCGTTCAGTGTAGGGAACACGTCTGCTCTCGTTCACTCGTTCAGTGCAGGGAACACGTCTGCTCTCGTTCACTCGTTCAGTGTAGGGAACATGGAAATCGGAAATGGAAACTTCGGTCTTCGACGAAACGTCTTCGTGTGTGTGTGTGTGTGTGCGTGTGTGTGATGTGTGTGTGTGTGTGTGTGATGTGTGTGTGTGTGTGTGTGATGTGTGTGTGTGTGTGTGTGTGCAGAATCTTCCGCTATGTGTACTATTTTCCTGTCCTTCTATCATCCTGCTTTTCTTGCTCTCATTATTCCATTTTTTTGTTTTTGCCTTCCTTGCTTTTCTTCTTTCTCTCGCTCCCTCTCTCTCAGTCCTTCTTCTACTTGCTCCATTAAAATACTTTTCCTTTACCCCTGTTTTCTCTCTCTCTCTCTCTCATTCCCCTGCTCCCTTTCTCGTTTTCACCCCCACCCCCGTGTTGCCTCTTGCTTTGCGTTCTCTTTTCTTTCACTTTTTTCCTCTTTCCTCTTTCTTTTCTACATCTTTAATTCTTTCCCTTCATTCTCTGCGTCCGCTGTTCTTTCAGTATCTCCTTTGGTTCTCCACGACTTATCCTTCACGTTATCTTTCAAATCTTTTCTGTGTCTTTTGCTTCACCTCGTCCGTTCCCATATTTCTCTCGTCCCTTTTTTTCCTTCCTCCTTCCCCGGCTGTGTGATGGAGGATCTGATCCTGTAATCACCTGTGTGTTGTTGTGGTGCGTGTGGTGTATGAAGCGATGTTCGGAGTGTACACTGCGGCCGAGCAGATCTCTCTCTCGCTCTGTCTTTCTGCCTGATGTGACGTAATGAAGAAAGAAAGGCCTGTGTGTGTGTGCGTGTGTGAGTGTGTGTGTGTGTGTGTGTGTGTGTGTGTGTGTGTGTGGGAATCTGCTGCTACGTGCACAGACTCTGAAACAGATGCACGCCACAGAGCGAATGCAGAGGAGCGTGCAGGACGGGGTGCCGATACTTATACACGCCAGCTAATATAAACAGAAGGAGAGAGACTGGAGAGAGAAAAAACATCTGAGGGTCTCAACACTAATCACTGCAGTCAGGACACACACCTCCTATCTGTCTGTCTCCCTGTCTGTCTCTCTATCTCACCATAAGCCTGTCTCTCTTCTATTATGTATCAGTCTCTCTCTCTCTGTCACACACACACACACACACACACACACACACATATCCTCCCTCCTCCTCCTCTTTACTCCCTCTCACACACTCACGCGCCGTCCCTCCTTCACCTCATTCCCTCTCTCCTCTGCTCCGTTCTGGATCTCCAGCTTCCTCTTCCTCCTCCTCTTCCTCTTCCTCTTCTCCTCGCTGTCTCAGACGCTCAGCACGCTCCAGGAGAACAGAGGTAACGCTGCATCCATTCTCTCGGTGGATTTATGTACAGATGCAAAGTGGATCGTGACAAGCAACAGATCGGGCTGCGCAGGGCGGCTGAAGCTTGAGGGTGTGTGTGAGTGTGTGTGTGTGTGTGTGTGTGTGTGTGTGTGTGTGTGTAAAAGCATGCATTTCTTCATGCTGTATAATGAGGAGCCACTGCATGTGGAATGCCGGGACTGAGAGCTGGCGTGGCGTTATATTCGTTATATTTGTTATATTCGTTGAACAGTGGTGTGTGTTGGTGTGTAGAATGATGAGGGGGTAGATAGATTTGGGGTAAAAGGGTAAAATGGAGAGGGTGTATTAGGGTTCATTAGTGGTTAGAGAGCATGTAGATGAATGTAAGAGAGAGGTTTGTGGGCCATATTTTGGACTTTGTGGTGTTTGATTAAATAACGCAGGGGCACATGGGGGGTATTTATATAAATTACAGGAGGCTTGGGGTACCTCTTGGAGGTTTTGGGTGACGTAAAACTATATATATATATATATATATATATATATATATATATATATATATATATATATATATATATATATATAGTTTTACGTCACCCAAAACCTCCATATATATATATATATATATATATATATATATATATATATATATATATATATATATATATATATATATATTATATATGAGACAGCTAAATATTAAATATACATGGATTAGAAGCTGGATTAGTATATAAATGGATTGTATAGATCAATAAGATGGAGGTTTGGGAAACTTGATGTGGTGTTTATGGCGGTTTGGAGAAATGAGAGGAGTTTAGGGTAAATTAGAGGTTCAGGTGGTAGAGATCAATTAGAAGCCTAAATGTGAGAGTTTATATGTAATTAAAGTGGGTTTTGGAGGAGGAGTTGTGCAAATTAAAGGGTGGGGTTGTGTAACACAGTGTGTGTAGTACAGTGTTTGTGTATTACAGTGTGTGTGTAGTACAGTGTGTGTGTAGTACAGTGTGTATTACAGTGTTTGTGTATTACAGTGTGTGTGTAGTACAGTGTGTGTGTAGTACAGTGTGTGTGTTACAGAGTATGTGTAGTACAGTGTGTGTAGTACAGTGTGTATTACAGTGTGTGTGTAGTACAGTGTGTATAGCACAGTGTGTATTACAGTGTGTGTAGTACAGTGTGTATTACAGTGTTTGTGTATTACAGTGTGTGTATAGTACAGTGTGTGTGTAGTACAGTGTGTGTGTTACAGAGTATGTGTAGTACAGTGTGTGTAGTACAGTGTGTATTACAGTGTGTGTGTAGTACAGTGTGTATAGTACAGTGTGTATTACAGTGTGTGTAGTACAGTGTGTGTAGTACAGTGTGTATTACAGTGTGTGTGTAGTACAGTGTGTATTACAGTGTGTGTGTAGTACAGTGTGTATAGTACAGTGTGTATTACAGTGTGTGTAGTACAGTGTGTATAGTACAGTGTGTATTACAGTGTGTGTGTAGTACAATGTGTGTAGTACAGTGTGTATTACAGTGTGTGTGTAGTACAGTGTGTATAGTACAGTGTGTATAGTACAGTGTGTAGTACAGTGTGCATAGTACAGTGTGTGTGTAGTCCAGTGTGTGTGTAGTACAGTGTGTATTACAGTGTGTATAGTACAGTGTGTATAGTACAGTGTGTATTACAGTGTGTGTAGTACAGTGTGTATAGTACAGTGTGTATTACAGTGTGTGTATTACAGTGTGTATTACAGTGTGTGTATTACAGTGTGTGTAGTACAGTGTGTATAGTACAGTGTGTATTACAGTGTGTGTAGTACAGTATGTGTGTAGTACATTGTGTGTAGTACAGTGTGTGTATTACAGTGTGTTTGTATTACAGTGTGTGTGTAGTACAGTGTGTATTACAGTGTGTGTAGTACAGTGTGTGTAGTACAGTGTGTATTACAGTGTGTGTAGTACAGTGTGTATAGTACAGTGTGTATTACAGTGTGTGTAGTACAGTGTGTATTACAGTGTGTGTATTACAGTGTGTGTAGTACAGTGTGTTTAGTACAGTGTGTTTGCATTACAGTGTGTAGTACAGCGTGTGTGTATTACAGTGTGTGTGTAGTACAGTGTGTGTGTAGTGCAGTGTGTGTGTATTACAGTGTGTGTATTACAGTTTGTGTATTACACTTTGTGTGTGTGTGTAGTACAGCGTGTGTGTATTACAGTGTGTGTATTACAGTGTGTGTAGTACAGCGTGT
>NC_030442.2:4920000-4957500 GCF_001660625.3 Ictalurus punctatus | reverse complement strand
GTGTTCTTAAGTTTTAAGTGCAATTGCTTACTGAATGCTCACCCAAGTATCTATGTGTGTTTGTATGAGTGTGTGTCTGTGTCTGTGTGTGTATGTGTGTATATGTTCGTGTGTATGTGTGTATCTGTGTGTGTGTGAGTGTGTTTGTGTATGTGTGTGTATATGTGTATGTGTGAGTGTATATGTGTGTGAGTGTTAGGCTTAGTGGTTAGCACATTCGCCTCACACCTCCTGGGTCGGGGGTTCGATTCCCACCATGTGCAGAGTTTGCGGGAGTTTCCTCCAGGTACTCTGGTTGTCTCCTACTGGAGTAGGCGGATTGGCATTTCCAAGTGTGGATGGGTGTATGAATCACTGTGCCTTCAGTCGTCTTGGTGGTCACTGGGAAGTGAGAGTGAGGCCGATGCTGCGTAAGTCTTCCTCACTATAATCCACTATAATCCAATTCTGTGTCCAATTCCATAATGAAGGCGGAAATGGAAACTTTGTAAATCGTCGAACTCGACAGACGAACTCCTGTGTGAGTGTGGGCAGTTTGAGCCTCTGGTTGTTGAATATTCAGCAGGAGAGTAATGGCGGTGTTTCCCAGGTCGAATAATGAACATGGAGAAAGTGTGGAGAAAATAACGAGTGATGAGTCATCCTCTAAAAAACAAAGAAAAGTTTCATGCCTTCGTATGACTCATCACTGATCAGATGTTTCCTCAGGGGGAGAAGAACAGCATCAGATACCCAAACCAATTAGATTAGATTATATTTAAATAAATCATTATAAAATGCAGGAAGGAAAAGCCTTGATGGAAAAACTACAAACACCGGTAACTAACTGTCACAACACTCCCTCATTAATCAGTAAAATAATTACATGCTGAAAATCCTCAGATTAAACACCATGTTAATTAGATCAGATGTTAAATTAGACTAGGTGTTAGATTAGATCAGATATTAGGCTAAAACAGGTGTTAGATTCAATCAGGTTTAAAATTAGATCAGATATTAGAGTACATCAGATCATTAGCTACCTACTGCACCTATCATATGCACCTACAATATATCTTGTCTTTCTCCATCTCTCTCTAATTTGTCTGTCTGACTGTCTATATATCTCTCTCTCTTTTTGTTTGTCTGACTGTCTCTCTCTCACACACACATTCTCTCTCTATCTCTGTTTGTCTGTCTGACTGTCTGTCTCTCTCTCTTTCTCACACACACACACACACACACACACACACACACACACACACACACACTCTCTCTCTCTCTCTCTCTCTGTGTTTGTCTATCTGGCCGTCTGTCTGTCTCTCTCTCCCTCCTTCATACACTCTCTCTCTTTGCTGCATTTCTTCTTTTCGGTCATTTCTTTTCTCTAATTTAATTGAGTTTTTCACGTCATTAAACCAGGGCTGAAGTGCACTATGTGAGGTGTGTGTGTGTAAATGTGTGTGTAGAGATGTGTGTGTGTGTGTGTAGAGATGTGTGTGTGTGTGTGTGTGTGTGTGTGAGTGTGTTTGTGGTTTATGGTACACTGTGAGAAGATGAATTATGTTGTGTATCCTGAGAACCATCTAGAACCAAAGTAAAAGAGTTCGGTGCATAATTGGGTCTGATAACCCTAACCCAACATTACTGTATTGTGATTTATTGTCACAGAGACACAATTTATCATGATGACACACTAATGAACACACAGACACACACACACACACACACACACACACACACACACACACACACACACACACACACACACACACAGTGTAATTAAGTGGCATGAAGTGCACTTCACTGAAGTGGACACTTGTGAGCTAAGAGAAGCTTAGCTAGTGTGTATTCATTAGTTTTTCATCATGTTACACTGTATCTCTTTCACAATATATCCGATAAAATATATATATATTTTTTACTGTAATCAGTCTCCATGATGTACAAAATGCTATCACTTTGGCTTGTTCACTAAGACTCATTTCATCACTAAGACTCATTTGTTCACTAAGACTCATTTCCTCACTAAGACTCATTTGTTCACTAAGACTCATTTCATTACTAAGACTCATTTGTTCACTAAGACTCATTTGTTCACTAAGACTCATTTCTTCACTAAGAGTCATTTCTTCACTAAGACTCATTTGTTCACTAAGACTCATTTCCTCACTAAGACTCATTTCTTCACTAAGACTCATTTCCTCACTAAGACTCATTTGTTCACTAAGACTCATTTCATTACTAAGACTCATTTGTTCACTAAGACTCATTTGTTCACTAAGACTCATTTGTTCACTAAGACTCATTTTTTCACTAAGACCATTTCATCACTAAGACTCATTTGTTCACTAAGACTCATTTCATTACTAAGACTCATTTGTTCACTAAGACTCATTTTTTCACTAAGACTCATTTTTTCACTAAGACTCATTTCCTCACAAAGACTCATTTGTTCACTAAGACTCATTTTTTCACTAAGACCATTTCATCACTAAGACTCATTTGTTCACTAAGACTCATTTCCTCACTAAACTCATTTCCTCACTAAACTCATTTCCTCACTGAGACTCATTTCATTACTAAGACTCATTTGTTCACTAAGACTCATTTCCTCACTAAGAATCATTTCATCACTAAGACGCATTTGTTCACTGAGACTCATTTCCTCACTGAGACTCATTTGTTTACTAAGACTCATTTGTTCACTAAGACTCATTTGTTCACTGAGACTCATTTCTTCACTGAGACTCATTTGTTTACTAAGACTCATTTGTTCACTGAGACTCATTTGTTCATTAAGACTCATTTGTTCACTGAGACTCATTTCTTCACTGAGACTCATTTGTTCACTGAGACTCATTTCTTCACTGAGACTCATTTGTTTACTAAGACTCATTTGTTCACTGAGACTCATTTGTTCACTGAGACTCATTTGTTCACTAAGACTCATTTCTTCACTAAGACTCATTTGTTCACTAAGACTCATTTCATTACTAAGACTCATTTGTTCACTAGCACTCATTTCATCACTAAGACTCATTTCTTCACTAAGACTCATTTCTTCACTAAGACTCATTTGTTCACTAAGACTCATTTGTTCACTAAAACTCAATTCATCAATAAGACTCATTTGTTTACTAAGACTCATTTCATCACTGAGATGCATTTGTTCACTGAGACGCATTTGCTTACTGAGACTCATTTCTTCACTAAGACTCATTTCTTCACTAAGACTCATTTGCTCACTGAGACTCATTTGCTCACTGAGACTCATTTGCTCCCTACGGCCTCGTACCTAAGGGCTTGTTTTGTAAATCTACTTCTCTAAGGTTCATTACCCAACACTCCTTACTTCCTGCTCATTCCTTAAGGCTTTTTTCTTTAAAGTTCCCTAAAGCTAATTCCCTAAAGCTAATTCCCTAAAGCTAATTCCCTAGGGAGACCATAGAATTTAAAACACAGCCAGTTGAGTTTATGAGGTTTTTCATAAAAGGCAGAAAGGCATCCAGAGACACATTAACTCTCTCTCTCTCTCTCTCTCTCTCTCTCTCTCTCTCTCTCTCTCTCTCCTGCAGGCAATAATCTGCTCCTGTCTGAGAATACAGAGAAAAGATATTGGGTTTTTTATTATTTTGCGTGAGGCGACACAAACAGAACTGAAGTCAAGCCTCTGAATGAAATGCTTATTTGCAGAGAAACATGGTGCAAAGTCTCATGAAATATTTCCCGTTACCAAAGGAACAGATGAGAGGCCACAATCGCTTCTCTTCACAGGTGCTTCTCGTTATTCGTGAACATTATCGCTCGGGGGGGGGGGGGGGGGGTTATGGTTGACGTCACACACGGAGCCGTGACTTCATCAACAGTGACATCTGAACTGAGATTTCCTCCAGTTTGAGACAAATCCAAACACTTGGCTTGAACAATTCCTGGGACCACATCTGTGAGGTTTGGAGTCTGACACTCACGACTTTAGGGTCGTGTTCAGAGTCAGACTCCAAGTCCAAAAGTTCCATCAGCATTTCCATGAGGAAAGTTCCTGGTGTTCAGAGTCGGGTTACGCAGCTGAGCTCCACATTCAGATTATTAACATCACCTTTTAGATTACAGAAGGATCCAAGACTATCTGAGAACATTTCAGCAGCGTCTATGAAAGCGTAACGTGTGTGGGATGTGGGAGATTGTATCACACTTGTTCTCAGCAGTGTTCCTCAGCACTCTCCTGTAAAGGAAACGTGGTGTGAAGGATAATCTGACCGAGTAGCGCTTCAGTCAGTAGCTCTGAATACTGATGCGTGTAATTTCAGCATTAAATCCTCCCTGAGTGCTGAATTCTGTAGTGTTTTTATGAGCTAAAGATGATTAAAAAGGTTAGGGTTAGACGTGTAAATATACAAATAAATAAATAATTTAATATTTACAAACTTTAATGGTTTGTAAATATTAAATGAAAATGTGTTCAGCGGGTGAGTGTAAAGTCAGGACTCAGGACTCAGAGCTGTCATTAGGGTTCTCCTGATACTGATTCACTTTTATTGTGCTTTATTGCTGTGGTGCTGTGTGATGAAATTAAACACAGCCATAATTAGATGTGCTTTAAATGAGACACATACACACATGCGTGCAAACACACACACACACACACACACACACACACACGCACACACACACACACACACACACACTCCACTAGGGAGATAGGGATAGTTCTAAATCCTACACCCTTAATTATTCATAACCCATAGCGCTTAGCCTTACAACTATCCCTAACCACTAAAGCTAGACAACAAACGTTAGCTTCAGTGGACTATTCTCTTGGAACTCGATTTAGGGAACGAGCATTACGGAACTAGATTTATGGAACAAGTATTAGGGATCTAGATTTAGGGAACGAGCATTAGGGAACTAGATTTAGGGAATGTGCATTAGGGATCAAAATTTAGGGAATGAGCATTAGAGATCTAGTATTAGGGATCTCGATTTAGGGAATGTGCATTAGGGATCTCGATTTAGGGAATGAGCATTAGGGATCTAGATTTAGGGAACGAGCATTAGGGAACTAGATTTAGGGAATGAGCATTAGGGAACTAGATTTAGGGAATGAGCATTAGGGAACTAGATTTAGGGAACAAGTATTAGGGATCTAGATTTAGGGAACGAGCATTAGGGAACTAGATTTAGGGAATGAGCATTAGGGATCTAGATTCAGGGAATGTGCATTAGGGATCTAAATTTAGGGAACGAGCATTAGAGATCTAGCATTAGGGAACAAGCATTAGGGATCTCGATTTAGGGAACGAGCATTAGGGAACTAGATTTAGGGAACGAGCATTAGGGAACTAGATTTAGGGAACAAGCATTAGGGAACTAGATTTAGGGAATGAGCATTAGAGATCTAGTATTAGGGATCTCGATTTAGGGAACGAGCATTAGGGAATTAGATTTAGGGAATGAGCATTAGGGAACTAAATTTAGGGAACGAGCATTAGGGAACTATATTTAGGGAATGAGCATTAGGGAACTAGATTTAGGGAACGAGCATTAGGGAACTAGATTTAGGGAATGAGCATTAGGGAACTAGATTTAGGGAATGAGCATTAGGGAACTAGATTTAGGGAACGAGCATTAGGGAACTAGATTTAGGGAATGTGCATTAGGGATCAAAATTTAGGGAACGAGCATTAGAGATCTAGTATTAGGGATCTTGATTTAGGGAACGAGCATTAGGGAATTAGATTTAGGGAATGTGCATTAGGGAACTAGATTTAGGGAACAAGTATTAGGGAACTAGATTTAGGCAACGAGCATTAGGGGAACTATATTTAGGGAACGAGCATTAGGGGACTAGATTTAGGGAATGTGCATTAGGGATCAAAATTTAGGGAACGAGCATTAGAGATCTAGTATTAGGGATCTCGATTTAGGGAATGTGCATTAGGGATCTCGATTTAGGGAATGAGCATTAGGGAACTAGATTTAGGGAATGAGCATTAGGGATCTAGATTTAGGGAACGAGCATTAGAGATCTAGTATTAGGGATCTTGATTTAGGGAATGAGCATTAGGGGTCTAGATTTAGGGAATGAACATTAGGGGTCTAGATTTAGGGAACGAGCATTAGGGATCTAGATTTAGGGAATGAGCATTAGGGATCTAGATTTAGGGAACGAGCATTAGGGATCTAGATTTAGGGAATGAGCATTAGGGATCTAGATTTAGGGAATGAGCATTAGGGAACTAGATTTAGGGAACGAGCATTAGGGAACTACATTTAGGGAATGTGCATTAGGGAACTAGATTTAGGGAATGAGCATTAGGGATCTAGATTTAGGGAATGAGCATTAGGGATCTAGATTTAGGGAACGAGCATTAGAGATCTAGTATTAGGGATCTCGATTTAGGGAACGAGCATTAGGGAATTAGATTTAGGGAATGAGCATTAGGGAACTAAATTTAGGGAACGAGCATTAGGGAACTATATTTAGGGAATGAGCATTAGGGAACTAGATTTAGGGAATGAGCATTAGGGATCTAGATTTAGGGAATGAGCATTAGGGAACTAGATTTAGGGAATGAGCATTAGGGAACTAGATTTCGGGAACGAGCATTAGGGAACTAGATTTAGGGAATGTGCATTAAGGATCAAAATTTAGGGAACGAGCATTAGAGATCTAGTATTAGGGATCTTGATTTAGGGAACGAGCATTAGGGAATTAGATTTAGGGAATGTGCATTAGGGAACTAGATTTAGGGAACAAGTATTAGGGAACTAGATTTAGGCAACGAGCATTAGGGGAACTATATTTAGGGAACGAGCATTAGGGGACTAGATTTAGGGAATGTGCATTAGGGATCAAAATTTAGGGAACGAGCATTAGAGATCTAGTATTAGGGATCTCGATTTAGGGAATGTGCATTAGGGATCTAGATTTAGGGAATGAGCATTAGGGATCTAGATTTAGGGAACGAGCATTAGGGATCTAGATTTAGGGAATGAGCATTAGGGATCTAGATTTAGGGAATGTGCATTAGGGAACTAGATTTAGGGAATGAGCATTAGGGATCTAGATTTAGGGAACGAGCATTAGGGAACTACATTTAGGGAATGTGCATTAGGGAACTAGATTTAGGGAATGTGCATTAGGGATCAAAATTTAGGGAACGAGCATTAGAGATCTAGTATTAGGGATCTCGATTTAGGGAATGTGCATTAGGGATCTCGATTTAGGGAATGAGCATTAGGGAACTAGATTTAGGGAATGAGCATTAGGGAACTAGATTTAGGGAACGAGCATTAGGGATCTAGATTTAGGGAATGAGCATTAGGGATCTAGATTTAGGGAACGAGCATTAGAGATCTAGTATTAGGGATCTTGATTTAGGGAATGAGCATTAGGGGTCTAGATTTAGGGAATGAGCATTAGGGATCTAGATTTAGGGAACGAGCATTAGAGATCTAGTATTAGGGATCTTGATTTAGGGAATGAGCATTAGGGGTCTAGATTTAGGGAATGAACATTAGGGGTCTAGATTTAGGGAACGAGCATTAGGGATCTAGATTTAGGGAATGAGCATTAGGGATCTAGATTTAGGGAACAAGTATTAGGGAACTAGATTTAGGCAACGAGCATTAGGGGAACTATATTTAGGGAACGAGCATTAGGGGACTAGATTTAGGGAATGTGCATTAGGGATCAAAATTTAGGGAACGAGCATTAGAGATCTAGTATTAGGGATCTCGATTTAGGGAATGTGCATTAGGGATCTAGATTTAGGGAATGAGCATTAGGGATCTAGATTTAGGGAACGAGCATTAGGGATCTAGATTTAGGGAATGAGCATTAGGGATCTAGATTTAGGGAATGTGCATTAGGGAACTAGATTTAGGGAATGAGCATTAGGGATCTAGATTTAGGGAACGAGCATTAGGGAACTACATTTAGGGAATGTGCATTAGGGAACTAGATTTAGGGAATGTGCATTAGGGATCAAAATTTAGGGAACGAGCATTAGAGATCTAGTATTAGGGATCTCGATTTAGGGAATGTGCATTAGGGATCTCGATTTAGGGAATGAGCATTAGGGAACTAGATTTAGGGAATGAGCATTAGGGAACTAGATTTAGGGAACGAGCATTAGGGATCTAGATTTAGGGAATGAGCATTAGGGATCTAGATTTAGGGAACGAGCATTAGAGATCTAGTATTAGGGATCTTGATTTAGGGAATGAGCATTAGGGGTCTAGATTTAGGGAATGAGCATTAGGGATCTAGATTTAGGGAACGAGCATTAGGGATCTAGATTTAGGGAATGAGCATTAGGGATCTAGATTTAGGGAACGAGCATTAGGGATCTAGATTTAGGGAATGAGCATTAGGGATCTAGATTTAGGGAACGAGCATTAGGGATCTAGATTTAGGGAATGTGCATTAGGGAACTAGATTTAGGGAATGAGCATTAGGGATCTAGATTTAGGGAATGAGCATTAGGGATCTAGATTTAGGGAACGAGCATTAGAGATCTAGTATTAGGGATCTTGATTTAGGGAATGAGCATTAGGGGTCTAGATTTAGGGAATGAACATTAGGGGTCTAGATTTAGGGAACGAGCATTAGGGATCTAGATTTAGGGAATGTGCATTAGGGAACTAGATTTAGGGAATGAGCATTAGGGAACTAGATTTAGGGAATGAGCATTAGGGAACTAGATTTAGGGAACGAGCATTAGGGATCTAGATTTAGGGAATGAGCATTAGGGATCTAGATTTAGGGAACGAGCATTAGAGATCTAGTATTAGGGATCTTGATTTAGGGAATGAGCATTAGGGGTCTAGATTTAGGGAATGAGCATTAGGGATCTAGATTTAGGGAACGAGCATTAGGGATCTAGATTTAGGGAATGAGCATTAGGGATCTAGATTTAGGGAACGAGCATTAGGGATCTAGATTTAGGGAATGAGCATTAGGGATCTAGATTTAGGGAACGAGCATTAGGGATCTAGATTTAGGGAATGAGCATTAGGGATCTAGATTTAGGGAACGAGCATTAGGGATCTAGATTTAGGGAATGTGCATTAGGGAACTAGATTTAGGGAATGAGCATTAGGGATCTAGATTTAGGGAATGAGCATTAGGGATCTAGATTTAGGGAACGAGCATTAGAGATCTAGTATTAGGGATCTTGATTTAGGGAATGAGCATTAGGGGTCTAGATTTAGGGAATGAACATTAGGGATCTAGATTTAGGGAACGAGCATTAGGGATCTAGATTTAGGGAATGTGCATTAGGGAACTAGATTTAGGGAATGAGCATTAGGGATCTAGATTTAGGGAATGAGCATTAGGGATCTAGATTTAGGGAACGAGCATTAGAGATCTAGTATTAGGGATCTTGATTTAGGGAATGAGCATTAGGGGTCTAGATTTAGGGAATGAGCATTAGGGATCTAGATTTAGGGAACGAGCATTAGAGATCTAGTATTAGGGATCTTGATTTAGGGAATGAGCATTAGGGGTCTAGATTTAGGGAATGAACATTAGGGATCTAGATTTAGGGAACGAGCATTAGGGATCTAGATTTAGGGAATGTGCATTAGGGAACTAGATTTAGGGAATGAGCATTAGGGATCTAGATTTAGGGAATGAGCATTAGGGATCTAGATTTAGGGAACGAGCATTAGAGATCTAGTATTAGGGATCTTGATTTAGGGAATGAGCATTAGGGGTCTAGATTTAGGGAATGAACATTAGGGGTCTAGATTTAGGGAACGAGCATTAGGGATCTAGATTTAGGGAATGAGCATTAGGGATCTAGATTTAGGGAACAAGTATTAGGGAACTAGATTTAGGCAACGAGCATTAGGGGAACTATATTTAGGGAACGAGCATTAGGGGACTAGATTTAGGGAATGTGCATTAGGGATCAAAATTTAGGGAACGAGCATTAGAGATCTAGTATTAGGGATCTCGATTTAGGGAATGTGCATTAGGGATCTAGATTTAGGGAATGAGCATTAGGGATCTAGATTTAGGGAACGAGCATTAGGGATCTAGATTTAGGGAATGAGCATTAGGGATCTAGATTTAGGGAATGTGCATTAGGGAACTAGATTTAGGGAATGAGCATTAGGGATCTAGATTTAGGGAACGAGCATTAGGGAACTACATTTAGGGAATGTGCATTAGGGAACTAGATTTAGGGAATGTGCATTAGGGATCAAAATTTAGGGAACGAGCATTAGAGATCTAGTATTAGGGATCTCGATTTAGGGAATGTGCATTAGGGATCTCGATTTAGGGAATGAGCATTAGGGAACTAGATTTAGGGAATGAGCATTAGGGAACTAGATTTAGGGAACGAGCATTAGGGATCTAGATTTAGGGAATGAGCATTAGGGATCTAGATTTAGGGAATGAACATTAGGGGTCTAGATTTAGGGAACGAGCATTAGGGATCTAGATTTAGGGAATGAGCATTAGGGATCTTGATTTAGGGAATGAGCATTAGGGATCTAGATTTAGGGAATGAGCATTAGGGATCTAGATTTAGGGAACGAGCATTAGGGATCTAGATTTAGGGAATGTGCATTAGGGAACTAGATTTAGGGAATGAGCATTAGGGATCTAGATTTAGGGAATGAGCATTAGGGATCTAGATTTAGGGAACGAGCATTAGAGATCTAGTATTAGGGATCTTGATTTAGGGAATGAGCATTAGGGGTCTAGATTTAGGGAATGAACATTAGGGGTCTAGATTTAGGGAACGAGCATTAGGGATCTAGATTTAGCGAATGAGCATTAGGGATCTAGATTTAGGGAACGAGCATTAGGGATCTAGATTTAGGGAACGAGCATTAGAGATCTAGTATTAGGGATCTTGATTTAGGGAATGAGCATTAGGGGTCTAGATTTAGGGAATGAACATTAGGGGTCTAGATTTAGGGAACGAGCATTAGGGATCTAGATTTAGGGAATGTGCATTAGGGAACTAGATTTAGGGAATGAGCATTAGGGAACTACATTTAGGGAATGTGCATTAGGGAACTAGATTTAGGGAACGAGCATTAGGGATCTAGATTTAGGGAATGAGCATTAGGGATCTAGATTTAGGGAACGAGCATTAGAGATCTAGTATTAGGGATCTTGATTTAGGGAATGAGCATTAGGGGTCTAGATTTAGGGAATGAGCATTAGGGATCTAGATTTAGGGAACGAGCATTAGGGATCTAGATTTAGGGAATGAGCATTAGGGATCTAGATTTAGGGAACGAGCATTAGGGATCTAGATTTAGGGAATGAGCATTAGGGATCTAGATTTAGGGAACGAGCATTAGGGATCTAGATTTAGGGAATGTGCATTAGGGAACTAGATTTAGGGAATGAGCATTAGGGATCTAGATTTAGGGAACGAGCATTAGGGAACTAGATTTAGGGAACGAGCATTAGAGATCTAGTATTAGGGATCTTGATTTAGGGAATGAGCATTAGGGGTCTAGATTTAGGGAATGAACATTAGGGATCTAGATTTAGGGAACGAGCATTAGGGATCTAGATTTAGGGAATGTGCATTAGGGAACTAGATTTAGGGAATGAGCATTAAGGATCTAGATTTAGGGAATGAGCATTAGGGATCTAGATTTAGGGAACGAGCATTAGAGATCTAGTATTAGGGATCTTGATTTAGGGAATGAGCATTAGGGGTCTAGATTTAGGGAATGAGCATTAGGGATCTAGATTTAGGGAACGAGCATTAGAGATCTAGTATTAGGGATCTTGATTTAGGGAATGAGCATTAGGGGTCTAGATTTAGGGAATGAACATTAGGGATCTAGATTTAGGGAACGAGCATTAGGGATCTAGATTTAGGGAATGTGCATTAGGGAACTAGATTTAGGGAATGAGCATTAGGGATCTAGATTTAGGGAATGAGCATTAGGGATCTAGATTTAGGGAACGAGCATTAGAGATCTAGTATTAGGGATCTTGATTTAGGGAATGAGCATTAGGGGTCTAGATTTAGGGAATGAACATTAGGGGTCTAGATTTAGGGAACGAGCATTAGGGATCTAGATTTAGGGAATGTGCATTAGGGAACTAGATTTAGGGAACAAGTATTAGGGAACTAGATTTAGGCAACGAGCATTAGGGGAACTATATTTAGGGAACGAGCATTAGGGGACTAGATTTAGGGAATGTGCATTAGGGATCAAAATTTAGGGAACGAGCATTAGAGATCTAGTATTAGGGATCTCGATTTAGGGAATGTGCATTAGGGATCTAGATTTAGGGAATGAGCATTAGGGATCTAGATTTAGGGAACGAGCATTAGGGATCTAGATTTAGGGAATGAGCATTAGGGATCTAGATTTAGGGAATGTGCATTAGGGAACTAGATTTAGGGAATGAGCATTAGGGATCTAGATTTAGGGAACGAGCATTAGGGAACTACATTTAGGGAATGTGCATTAGGGAACTAGATTTAGGGAACGTGCATTAGGGATCAAAATTTAGGGAACGAGCATTAGAGATCTAGTATTAGGGATCTCGATTTAGGGAATGTGCATTAGGGATCTCGATTTAGGGAATGAGCATTAGGGAACTAGATTTAGGGAATGAGCATTAGGGAACTAGATTTAGGGAACGAGCATTAGGGATCTAGATTTAGGGAATGAGCATTAGGGATCTAGATTTAGGGAATGAACATTAGGGGTCTAGATTTAGGGAACGAGCATTAGGGATCTAGATTTAGGGAATGAGCATTAGGGATCTTGATTTAGGGAATGAGCATTAGGGATCTAGATTTAGGGAATGAGCATTAGGGATCTAGATTTAGGGAACGAGCATTAGGGATCTAGATTTAGGGAATGTGCATTAGGGAACTAGATTTAGGGAATGAGCATTAGGGATCTAGATTTAGGGAATGAGCATTAGGGATCTAGATTTAGGGAACGAGCATTAGAGATCTAGTATTAGGGATCTTGATTTAGGGAATGAGCATTAGGGGTCTAGATTTAGGGAATGAACATTAGGGGTCTAGATTTAGGGAACGAGCATTAGGGATCTAGATTTAGGGAATGAGCATTAGGGATCTAGATTTAGGGAACGAGCATTAGGGATCTAGATTTAGGGAACGAGCATTAGGGATCTAGATTTAGGGAATGAGCATTAGGGATCTAGATTTAGGGAACGAGCATTAGGGATCTAGATTTAGGGAATGAGCATTAGGGATCTAGATTTAGGGAATGAGCATTAGGGATCTAGATTTAGGGAACGAGCATTAGGGAACTAGATTTAGGGAATGTGCATTAGGGAACTAGATTTAGGGAACGAGCATTAGGGATCTAGAGTTAGGGAATGAGCATTAGGGATCTAGATTTAGGGAACGAGCATTAGAGATCTAGTATTAGGGATCTTGATTTAGGGAATGAGCATTAGGGGTCTAGATTTAGGGAATGAACATTAGGGGTCTAGATTTAGGGAACGAGCATTAGGGATCTAGATTTAGGGAATGAGCATTAGGGATCTAGATTTAGGGAATGAGCATTAGGGATCTAGATTTAGGGAACGAGCATTAGGGAACTAGATTTAGGGAATGTGCATTAGGGACCTAGATTTAGGGAACGAGCATTAGGGATCTAGATTTAGGGAATGAGCATTAGGGATCTAGATTTAGGGAACGAGCATTAGAGATCTAGTATTAGGGATCTTGATTTAGGGAATGAGCATTAGGGGTCTAGATTTAGGGAATGAACATTAGGGGTCTAGATTTAGGGAACGAGCATTAGGGATCTAGATTTAGGGAACGAGCATTAGGGATCTAGATTTAGGGAACGAGCATTAGGGATCTATATTTAGGGAACGAGCATTAGGGATCTATATTTAGGGAATGTGCATTAGGGAACTAGATTTAGCGAATGTGCATTAGGGAACTAAATTTAGGGAATGAGCATTAGGGATCTCGATTTAGGGAACGAGCATTAGGGAACTATTTTTAGGGAATGTGCATTAGGGAACTAGATTTAGGGAACAAGCATTAGGGAACTAAATTTAGGGAACAAGCATTAGGGAACTAGATTTAGGGAATTTGCATTAGAGTACTAGATTTAGGGAACGAGCATTAGGGATCTAGATTTAGGGAACGAGAATTAGCCGTTTTCCCTAATCCCTAGCTGTAAATGCCCTAGTGAGGGTGTTTGATCACTGATCACCCGCCCCTCATCCCCTCGTTAAGCAGACTCTCAGTGGTGCCTAACAAGGGAGGATGTGATAATTAATCCCTAATGGCCAAGGTTCACTCTGCTCGAAGGCCATTAAACCCACAGTTCTCACAGGACCCCTGCTGAAACCACATCACACCCATAAACATGCTAATCGCTATGCAAATCACCATGCTAATGGCTCACAGCGATAGGCAGTGCCTGCTTTTTATGCAAATGAGCGCAGCGCACTGCATTGTGGGTAAAGAGTAAGATGGATTAGGATCTAAATCAGTTTATTATTCACATTGTTCATGTGCAAATGACTTGATCAGCAACACAGATAACACCACTCCATTCACATAAAACACTACTGTTATATGGATAGACAGAATAAAGGACGAGAGAGAGAGAGCGAGAGAGAGAGAGCGAGAGAGAGAGAGAGCGAGAGAGAGAGAGAGAGAGAGAGAGAGCGAGAGAGAGAGAGAGAGAGAGAGAGAGAGCGAGAGAGAGAGAGAGCGAGAGAGAGAGAGAGAGCGAGAGAGAGAGAGCGAGAGAGAGAGAGAGAGCGAGAGAGAGAGAGAGAGCGAGAGAGAGAGAGCGAGAGAGAGAGAGAGAGAGAGAGAGAGAGAGAGAGAGAGAGAGATAGTTTATATATACGTGTTATATGTTTGTTCTCTCTGGAGCCGGTGTATGTATATTTATATAAGTAAAGCTACAGTACAGTGAGAACACTGATGCAGCATATGGAAAGTGTGTAGGTGGTGCTTTTATATCTGAATGTGTGTACACTGGGGAATCTGTGGACACTGTGTGTGTGTGTGTGTCCGTGTGTGTGTTTGTGTGTGTGTCTGTGTGTGTATATGGGCGTGTGTGTGTGTGTGTGTGCCTGTGCGTGTGTCTGTGTGTTTGTGTGCATGTGTATGTCTGTGTGTGTATATGTGTGTGTGCTTGTGTTTGTGTGCGTGTGTATGTCTGTTTGTGTGCATGTGTATGTGTGTGTGTATATGTGTGTGTATATATGTGTGTGTGTGTGTGTGTGTGTGCGTGTGTGTATTACTGTAGTCTTGCATCATCCACTGCTCAGTTATTCCATGAGGAGTTTATTCACCTAAAACTAAACCCTATTTTTTAAAACCCTAATCATGTGCCTTTAGCGATAATTCTTAAACTATATCCATAAACCCTAATCCCTAAACATTAATCCATAAACCCTAAACCCTAATCCCTTAACCCTAATCCCTAAACATTAATCCATAAACCCTAAACCCTAATCCCTTAACCCTAATCCCTAAACATTAATAAATAAACCCTAAACCCTAATCCCTAAACCCTAATCCCTAAACATTAATAAATAAACCCTAAACCCTAATCCCTTAACCCTAATCCCTAAACATTAATCCATAAACCCTAAACCCTAATCCCTAAACCCTAATCCCTAAACATTAATCCATAAACCCTAAACCCTAATCCCTTAACCCTAATCCCTAAACATTAATCCATAAACCCTAAACCCTAATCCCTAAACCCTAATCCCTAAACATTAATCCATAAACCCTAAACCCTAATCCCTAAACCCTAATCCCTAAACATTAATCCATAAACCCTAAACCCTAATCCCTTAACCCTAATCCCTAAACATTAATCCATAAACCCTAAACCCTAATCCCTAAACCCTAATCCCTAAACATTAATCCATAAACCCTAATCCCTAAACATTAATCCATAATCCCTAAACCCTAATCCCTAAACCTTAATCCCTAAACCCTAATCCCTAAACCTTAATCCCTAAACCCTAATCACAGCATCATCTTCAGTTAATCATCACTAATGCACAGAAATGATAAAATATTGAGCTCGAGCAGAGTCAGATATCACTGCAAAATAAAATAATAAACAAAATGAATTTATTACAATTTTTATTGGAAGGTGGACATCGCTCAGTAAGGATAATGTTACTGCCAACCACCACAGAGAATTGTTTTTACTCACTGAGGACACACACACACACACACACACACACACACACACACACACACACACACACACACACACACACACACTAATGGTTGTTATTTGAATCTCTCTCTGTTTCAGGTTCTTGGTCACAGCTGCGCATTACAGTGGAGTGTTTGTGTAGCTGCTCGGTTCTCCAGCTGTTCCTAAAGTTCCAGAAAAACTTAAAGGACTAAAATGCGAGACTCACAGTGACGTGGGTGAGTGTGTGTGTGTGTGTGTGTGTGTGTGTGTGGGTGTGTGTGTGTGTGGGTGTGTGGGTGTGTGTGTGGGTGTGTCTTCAGCTCAGATGACCATGCTGATCCTGGTTAGTAAGATGCACTCAGTGGGTGTGTGTGTGGGTGGGAAGCGTGTCGTGACTTCCCCTGTGTTTGTGTCTGTGTGTGTGTTGCTTTTCCATGTAAACAGGTGATAAACACTGCCCTGTTCTCGATAAGAATCACTGCCTCCAGCCAAAAATGTCCCCTCCTTCTGTGTGTGTGTGTGTGTGTGTGTGTGTGTGAGTGTGCGTGTGCGTGTGCGTGAGGAGAGGATTGTAAAGAAGGTTCTGGAAGAGCGCTATGATATCACACACACACACACACACACACACACACACACACACACACAGTCCGATGATGAAGAATTAACACCTCACTGTAACACTCACTTTATGATTTATTTTAATTACACACTTCATCCCTGTATTTTATTTTAAAGGTATAATTCATGATTTGTAATGAACTCTGTTCTGTGTAACAACACGTGACGGTCCAAACTGATGAATTTGATCACATGACTAGGTGGAGTTATAATCGTGCAAGTTTCTGTAGCGACACTAAATTTGTTCCTGAAACAGTTCGAGTTCAGAGTTCTAGTTCTAGATCGGAGTTCTGGTTTTAGTTCTGAGTTCTAGTTCTAGTTCGGAGTTGAGGGGGTTCAGTTCTGACAGGGAAACCCTCTTCTACCCTTTCAGGGTACCACTGCGAGGGGCAGCTGAAGAACCCTTAAAGGTTCCAGATTGAGCTTCACATTGATAAAATATTCCCAGCAAACAACGGAGGCCGAGTCCACTTCCTGATGAATGATCAAGAGGCTCAGGGGTGAACATTAGCTGGAAACCGGATGATGTTCTGAAATGTCTAATGGATCATTTGGTTTGTGCCTTTAAAGATAAGAGACCTGAAAGGTTCTGTGTAGAACAGACGTCCGAGTAACACTTCAGAATTTCCACACTTCTGAACAGCACACACCGGCTAAAGCAACATTTCCAATCCGAAGAACCCTAGAGGAACAAGTGAGTCAATCCCGAGTGAGGTATACTGAGTGCGTTAATCCCGAGTGTGTTAATCCCGATTGATTTTATCCCGAGTGAGGTTATCCTGAATGATTTTATCCCGAGTGTGTTTATCCCGAGTGAGTTAATCCCGAGTGAGGTTATCATGACTGCGTTAATCCCAAGTGCGTTAATCCCGAGTTTGTTAATCCCGAATGATTTTATCCTGAGTGAATTTATCCTGAATGATTTTATCCCAAGTGCGTTTATCCCGAGTATGTTTATCTCGAGTGAGTTAATCCCGAGTCCGTTTATCCCGAGTACGTCTATCCTGACTGTTTTTATCCCGAGTGAGTAACTCCCGAGTCCATTTATCCCGAGTACGTTTCTTCCGACTGTGTTTATCCCAAGTGATTTTATCCCGAGTACGTCTATCCTGACTGTGTTTATCCCGAGTGAGTTAATCCCGAGTGAGTTAATCCTAAATGAGTTAATCCCGAGTGTGTTCATCCTGAAGAAGCTGTTGGACGTTCACGCTGAGGATGAAATTCTTCCTCAGATGAATAGTACAGTCCGGGATGGTATGTGCCATTCTATAAACCAACCAGCAACTGACTTCAATTATGACCTCACTGGTCCCTCCATCTTTCTCTGTCTGTCTCCATTTTCCTGTCATCTCTCTCCCTCTCCCTCTCTCTCCTCCATGCCCACACAGTGTTAATCTTCCCGTTTCCCAGCAGGCCTTCATTCGTCTCCAGTCCTGAGGAGAATTTGATTAAATGGAATACACATTGCCGCCAGGAGCCGAGCGCATGCGTTGGAATCATTATAATAAATTGAAAAGGGATCGAATATTCTCAGCGCTGTTTCCCAGAATGCAACACTCGTCAGTGTTTAATGCGGCGGCTCTTTAGCCCTGTCTGAGAATCAATACGGAGGAGTTGTTATACGCGCTAACCTCCCCGCTAGCTCATCCGCATGAGCGCCATGCTAATCTCATTAGCTTTTATATTACCGAACCCTGCAGGATCCAGGCAGTCACAGCGCATTTTACAGCGCTCTCTCTCTCTCTCTCTCTCACACCCACACAAACACACTTGTGGACATGGGGAGAGATGTGTGTGTGTGTGTGTGTGTGTGTGTGTGTGTGTGATGTTATTCATAAAAACCTCATCACCATAAACACAATAAAGAACAAGTGTCTCTCAAGTAGCATCGCTTTCAAAAGCCGTCATTTGACTGGGTTTATAAGGTGCTCAGGTTGCCAGGTCCTCTCTGTATTTGCTGCAGTGAGTTTCTGAGGTGGGACACCATGCTCGGGTTACCGGGTCCTCTCTGTATTTGCTGCAGTGAGTTTAAGAGGTGGGACACCATGCTCGGGTTGCCAGGTCCTCTCTGTATTTGATGCAGTGAGTTTCTGAGGTGTGACGCTTACGCTCGGGTTGCCAGGTCCTCTTATGCACTGCTGTTGTGTGAGGTTATTGAGCACTTTGCGGTGTCTCCTGGTGTTACGTCCCTCTGCCTTTACAGTGTTCGTAATTAATCAATTAATGATATCGTCCACGAAGATGTTTGAGACGCTGGACGACTTCACACAGCCGACTGTCAGGACTTTCCTTCACGTCACTTCAATCATTAATCTTATTAAACATTTATCTTCTTTAAAACTTCTTCTTTAAAAAAATCTTTCCCCATCACTCCGTCACTCTGCAGTTCTTTCCTTCAGGGAATGTAGATGTTTTCTCTTTCTTCCTGAGGTGCTGAAGTGGATGTGACCTCGGTCTGCTGAACACCTGTCGCAGTGAAATCTGCAGAAACAAACCTGAACACTTAATAATTCATTCAGGAGACGACATGACTCAGAACAGATCTGAAGCAGCAGGTGGAACAATATTTACACCAATTAACGCGTCTAATGATGGGATTAGAAAGGAACGCGCTGTTCTGAACGTCACGTGTCCGTGGCTAATTAACGTCCCCGCTAGCTTTCTCGGCTTATACTGTTTAGTAGAAGATATTAAAGACGTGTGATCTGACGCGTCGGGTGGACGTGAAGATGGAATGACGGACACACGACAAGCTCAGGTGTGTGATTTACTCACAGGGACACTGAGGTCAGACTGACGCAGGTGAGCAGGTCAGATAACGGATTCCAAAACAGCTCTCTCATCCAAATGGTGTGTGTGTGTGTGTGTGTGTATGGGGAATGAAGGCCAATTATATTCCCCTGCTACACCTGCTGCATGCCTGATTACCTTCTAATCTCACTTACTACACACACACACACACACACACACAGAGTGGTAATTTTCTGTCCTTCGTTCTCCTGTAATTCCTGAGGTCTCGGTAATGAGGAGATTTGGGTTTCTTAAGAGGATTTTGGGACATAATGCTGCAGAAGACTTCAGCTCAGCAGTCTGTGTGTGTGTGTGTGTGTGTGTGTGTGTGTGCGCATGTGCATGAAAGAAAATGTTTATAATTACACGTTCTGTCAGACTTTTCACCCTCGGAATGAAATTCAGAGATCAGGTTTCATTTTTGTCAGCTGATTAATAAAATATTCACAAATAAAGACAATATTTTATTATTATTATTATTATTATTATTATTATTATTATTATTATTATTATTATTAACAATCAATTCAAATACATTTTGTTGCAAAAGAAAATACTCCCAAATGAAGCGTCATCAAACGAAACGTAAAATTTGCATCAAATAAAATCGGATATCTAACGAGCGGATGATTTTAGACTTGACTTAGATCGGATTTCTGTCTCCGGAGAAGATCCATCAATTACCAATATACTGGAAAATTCGGACATAAAATATATTCCTGCAGGTTTTTTTTAAACATCATATGAATTTATTTCAATGAACACAACCTCACGTACACAGCCGTGACATCATCACCACACTGACTGACGCAGGGGTGTGCGATACTGACAAACAAATGATATCTCCATATATTTTCTGACAGAATTAGACGATACTCTTTGCCAGAGTTTGTCCAGACAGTGTTGCTGGACACCACGTCTCTCGACTGCTTGAATCGTCACCGTGTCTTTGTCGTGTTCTGTCGGCTGGTTAGTCGGCAGATGGTGAAGCGAGTTAATTGCGGAGCTGTCTTTAACACCAAGCGATTTCCCACGTAGTTTGGAAATCTTGTTTGGTTCCTCCGGGCGAGTGGGGATGACCCGCGTCTAGCAATTAAATCTAGCGCTGTAGCTTCGAGGCTGGTGCTGTGTCTGTATTTTGTCTCCTGGAGCTGTTTGTTTGCTTGTTTTTTTAACTTCGCAAGTACTGTTTCTTTGCAGAGTGAGTGGAGTACTCGATAATCTCGGCTCGCGCATCGTTAAAGCCGCATTTTAAGAGATTATCGTCGTACGATACGCATCGCACACCCCTTCTTTGACCTTTGACCCCATGTCTTGCCTAGCTCTCTGGAAAGTTTCTTCTTCTGAAATCCAGCGAGGACAGACGCTTACCCGAGTCTGATCTCTCTGAGGCAGAATCGGAGATATCAGACTGGATTTGTCACTCAGGAGTGGATCGGGTCACACTGCTCATCTTTCTTGATTAGATTTGATTGGTTGAGTCTCTCTCTCTCTCTCTCTCTGCGTCAGATCAGATTAGACCAGTGTCTCTGAGTTAGGTAGAAGAGGAGTGTGTTGTCGTTCTGGGATAGATTGGAACAGAACGATGTTTCTCTTGACTGGATCAAACCTGTCTCTGTCTCTGCTGTCCCCTCAAAATAACTCAACACACAGCCATTAATGTCTAAACCGCTGGCAACAAAAGTGAGTACACCCCTAAGTGAAAATGTCCAAATCGTTCCCAATTAGCCATTTCCCTCCCCGGTGTCATGTCACTTGTTAGTGTTACAAGGGCTCAGGTGTGAATGGGGAGCAGGTGTGTTCAATTTGGTGTCATCACTCTCACACTCCCTCATACTGGTCACTGGAAGTTCAACATGGCACCTCATGGCAAAGAACTCTCTGAAGATCTGTAAAAAAGAATTGTTGCTCTACATAAAGATGGCCTAGGCTATAAGAAGATTGTCAAGACCCTGACACTGAGCTGCAGCACGGTGGCCAAGACCATACAGCGGTTTAACAGGACAGGTTCCACTCAGAACAGGGCTCTCCATGGTCGACCAAAGAAGTTGAGTGCACGTGCTCAGCGTCATATCCAGAGGTTGTGTTTGGGAAATAGACGTATGAGTGCTGTCAGCATTGCTGCAGAGGTTGAAGGGGTGGGGGGTCAGCCTGTCAGTGCTCGGACCATAAACCGCACACTGCAACAAATTGGTCTACATGGCTGTCGTCCCAGAAGGAAGCCTCTTCTAAAGATGATGCACAAGAAAGCCCGCAAACAGTTTGCTGAAGACAAGCAGACTAAGGACATGGATTACTGGAACCATGTCCTGGGGTCTGATGAGACCAAGATAACCTTATTTGGTTCAGATGGTGTTAAGCGTGTCTGGCGGCAACCAGGTGAGAAGTACAAAGACAAGTGTGTCTTGCCTACAGTCAAGCATGGTGGTGGGAGTGTCATGGTCTGGGGCTGCATGAGTGCTGTCGGCACTGGGGAGCTACAGTTCATTGAGGGAACCATGAATGCCAATATGTACTGTGATGTACTGAAGCAGAGCATGATCCCCTCCCTTCGGAGACTGGGCCACAGGGCAGTATTCCAGCATGATAATGACCCCAAACTCACCTCCAAGACAACCACTGCCTTGCTAAAGAAGCTGAGGGTGAAGGTGATGGACTAAACCCTATTGAGCATCTGTGGAGCATCCTCAAACGGAAGGTAGAGGAGCACAAGGTCTCTAACATCCATCAACTCCGTGATGTCATCATGGAGGAGTGGAAGAGGACTCCAGTGGCAACCTGTGAAGCTCTGGTGAACTCCATGCCCAAGAGGGTTAAGGCAGTGCTGGAAAATAATGGTGGCCGCACAAAATATTGACACTTTGGGTCCAATTTGGACATTTTCACTTAGGGGTGTACTCACTTTTGTTGCCAGCGGTTTAGACATTAATGGCTGTGTGTTGAGTTATTTTGAGGGAACAGCAAATTTACACTGTTACACAAGCTGTACACTCACTACTTTACATTGTAGCAAAGTGTCATTTCTTCAGTGTCGTCGCACGAAAATGTATCATCAAATATTTACAAAAATGTGAGGGGTGTACTCACTTTTGTGAGATACTGTATGTCCAGTGTTGGGTAAGTTACTAAAAAAACAAAAAACAAAAAAGGAATCCACTACAGATGACTATTTTAAAATTGTAATCTGCGTTGATAATTGATTACTGCGTTATCAGAAAAAAGATATTCGATTACAGTAACACCCAATTCAGGTTATGTCCGTTCTTGCTAGGTTATGTCAAATCAGATTGGTCTTGTCCTTCTGGTGTGAATCAGATGTGTCCTGTCTCTCTGGATTGCTTTGATGATTGTGTCTCTCATGGTTTGATCAGACTGGATCTGTGTCTCTGATTTAGACATTACTGGTTTGATCAGATCGCTCTTGTCGTTCTGATCGGATCTGAAAGACAATAGTGATAACAGCGGCAGCAGATGGATTCCAGATTGGATCTGTCTCTCTGGGTTTGAGAGATAAATTCGTTGTTATTTATCTCACGACACACATATAATAAAAGGGAGTGTTTTTCTGTCTCTCTGTCTGTCTGTCTGTCTTCCTGTCTCGCTCTCATTTCTTTCCTGCATGTGATAGTCTCCTCATCCTTTTTTTTTCTTGTTGACCTCCATTTTTATTCTCCCAGGCCTCCAGTCTAGCGATGGTTCTCTCCATCGCAGGTCAAAAACCATGCTTATTTTTATCGGGTGGATTCTGCAGCCATGTGAGTGGTTCCTTAGCAACGCCGGCTGTCTGTCTGCGCAGTGTTTAAATGAGAGAGAGATAGAGAGAGAGAGAGAGAGAGAGAGAGAGAGAGGTGGAATTAATGAACATGTCTCCAATTACACTCCTTACATGAGTCATTCATACAATAACCTATTAAAGTGTCTTGCGTGTGTATGTGTGTGTGTGTGTGTGTGTGTGTGTCGGAACTTGACGTCTCTACATGACGTTAAACTCAAGTTTTTTATTAAATGATATTTTTCAATCCACTCTCCAAGTGTACAGAGCAGTTTCTGTCCCCGCGTTACACAGACGAGCGACAGATTCAAATAAACACCTGAATACATGAGTGGAGGGACAGAACGAGTGCGGAAGCTTCTACACTGGTCTTCCGTCTACCAGATGCTTCCATCCCCATCTTTACTTCTGAGAGACTCCGCCTCTCTGAGATCCTCTTTTTATCCTCAATCACATTACTGACCCGTTCCCAGTTAACCTCCAGCTGGTTCTTTTTACTAGCACTTACTTTTCCAGTCTTTTGTTGCGCCTGTCCCAACTTTTTTGAGATGCGTTGCGGCCATCGAATTGAAAAACTACGTCATTTCTTTCCTTAAAATGGTTTAAACATTTGATATGTTTTCTATCTTCTATTGTGAATAACATACGGGTTTATGAGATTCGCAAATCATTCGCTTCTGCTTTTATTTACATTTTACACAGCATACCAACTTTTCTGGAATGCACACACACGCACACACACACACACACACACACACACACACACACACACACACAGATTCAGGATGAAGTGAAAGTTAAAAAATTCATTTTGAGAATATTTCTTTGCTGCAAGTGAGAAACAATTGATTAAAGACCAACTGATCACCGACTGTAACTGTGATTTTAACGAACAGCTTCATCCAGCTGCAGAAATGATGATGTCACATCACAGGCTGTGATTGGCTGAAATCATGACCTTAAGCCCCGCCCACAGACGAAAAAAAAATGTGGACATGGGAATAAGAACAGCTATTGATAGTAAACTCAGAATTTGACCTGTGTGTGTGTGTGTGTGTGTGTGTGTGTGTGTGTGTGTGTGTGTGTGTGAGTGAGAGACGGATGTCACTTTTGAGCTGTAATTGCCCTGTCAGGGGAGCAGGAAGTATGAGGCATATTGCTGATAGTAATTGGCCCAAGTGAAGTGACTTCAGCACACACACACACACACACACACACACACACACACACACACACACACACACACACAGAGGGAGAGAGAAAATCTGGCCAGATTTTGCAGTCGGGTTAACATATGGTCTATCCGTCTTTCAGAATGCTGCCACCCTCCAAAACACACGCAGACAGGCATGCTAGTGTCTCTCTCTCTGTCTCTGTCTCTCTCGCACACACACACACACACACACACACACACACACACACACTTTTGGATGGAGAATAAAGAGCCTGTAATGCACCAGGGAAATGGCAAATCAGTCACGACTACAGGAAGAGCGCTCTGTGTGTGTGTGTGTGTCTGTGAAATCCGTTCATATACATTCCACAGGGTTCTAAAGATTAAGAGTGTAGACGAGTTCTTTCAGGTTCCACACTAGCACATCGTTACCACGGCAACAGCCGGTGGTGGTGTTAGTGATGTCAGTGAGGTGATGATGGTACGATGCTGAACCTGCGACCTGACATTACTGTGGTGTAATGAGATGTTAAGCTGCTGTTGTTATGGGTGTGGATTTGCTTTGGTCACTCTGTAGCCATGTTATTACTGATTGTAGGTCACTTGTTATGTTGCAGAAAATATTGTCACCCTTGTGGCCTGTCAGTCAGTTGAATGTGACTACCACTGAGCAAACACTTGGAACTGCAGCTATTCAACATCTGTACCGCATCATTCTTACATTCTATTATGTCCTGCATGTGCTCTCTCTCTCTCTCTCGCTCTCTCTCTCTCTCTCTCTCGCTCTCTCTCTCTCTGTTTGAAGTGTAAATCTCTTCTGCAGTTCTGCCAGCTAATGAAGCTGAAGGACTTCTTTAATTAGAAAGAGAGAGAGAGAGAGAGATTGACAGACAGATAGAGAGAGAGAGGAACAGAGAGACAGACAGACAGTGATAGAGATAGAAAGACTAACTCATGGATCTACAGCGAGACTCAACAAGGGATGGACACAGAGAGAATAGTACAATGTGTGTGTGTGTGTGTGTGTGTGTGTGTGTGTGTGTGTGTGTGTGTGTGTGTGGAAGAGTGTGAATGAGACAATAGATCAATACTAATTCAGAGGCTAAATTCCAAATGCCTCTAATGGACATGTAGTGTACTAAACAATCTGAGGAAGAGAACAGGTCTGTATTCTGGATTTCATTTTTTTCAGTAGTGATTTTCTATAAGGAGTGTGAAGCTGAGTACTGACACATGCTGACATGTGATTGGCTACAACGTGGCTCAGATGTGATTGGCTACAGTTCTGTGAATGAACACAGTGGTCAGGAGATGGAGAGAGTGGTGAGGAGATGGAGTGAGTGGTCAGGTGATGGAGAGAGTGGTGAGGAGATGGAGAGAGTGGTGAGGAGATGGAGAGAGTGGTCAGGTGATGGAGAGAGTGGTGAGGAGATGGAGAGAGTGGTGAGGAGATGGACAGAGTGGTGAGGAGATGGAGAGAGTGGTGAGGAGATGGAGAGAGTGGTCAGGAGATGGAGAGAGTGGTGAGGAGATGGACAGAGTGGTGAGGAGATGGAGAGAGTGGTGAGGAGATGGAGAGAGTGGTGAGGAGATGGAGAGAGTGGTCAGGAGATGGAGAGAGTGGTGAGGAGATGGACAGAGTGGTGAGGAGATGGAGAGAGTGGTGAGGAGATGGCGAGAGTGGTGAGGAGATGGAGAGAGTGGTGAGGAGATGGACAGAGTGGTGAGGAGATGGAGAGAGTGGTGAGGAGATGGAGAGAGTGTTGAGGAGATGGAGAGAGTGGTCAGGTGATGGAGAGAGTGGTGAGGAGATGGAGAGAGTGGTGAGGAGATGGAGAGAGTGGTCAGGTGATGGAGAGAGTGGTCAGGAGATGGAGAGAGTGGTCAGGTGATGGAGAGAGTGGTCAGGTGATGGAGAGAGTGGTCAGGTGATGGAGAGAGTGGTGAGGAGATGGAGAGAGTGGTCAGGTGATGGAGAGAGTGGTGAGGAGATGGAGAGAGTGGTCAGGTGATGGAGAGAGTGGTCAGGTGATGGAGAGAGTGGTGAGGAGATGGAGAGAGTGGTGAGGAGATGGAGAGAGTGGTGAGGAGATGGACAGAGTGGTGAGGAGATGGAGAGAGTGGTGAGGAGATGGAGAGAGTGGTGAGGAGATGGAGAGAGTGGTGAGGAGATGGACAGAGTGGTGAGGAGATGGAGAGAGTGGTGAGGAGATGGAGAGAGTGGTGAGGAGATGGAGAGAGTGTTGAGGAGATGGAGAGAGTGGTCAGGTGATGGAGAGAGTGGTGAGGAGATGGAGAGAGTGGTGAGGAGATGGAGAGAGTGGTCAGGTGATGGAGAGAGTGGTCAGGAGATGGAGAGAGTGGTCAGGTGATGGAGAGAGTGGTCAGGTGATGGAGAGAGTGGTCAGGTGATGGAGAGAGTGGTGAGGAGATGGAGAGAGTGGTCAGGTGATGGAGAGAGTGGTGAGGAGATGGAGAGAGTGGTCAGGTGATGGAGAGAGTGGTCAGGTGATGGAGAGAGTGGTGAGGAGATGGAGAGAGTGGTGAGGAGATGGAGAGAGTGGTCAGGTGATGGAGAGAGTGGTCAGGTGATGGAGAGAGTGGTGAGGAGATGGAGAGAGTGGTGAGGAGATGGAGAGAGTGGTGAGGAGATGGAGAGAGTGGTCAGGAGATGGAGAGAGTGGTGAGGAGATGGAGAGAGTGGTGAGGAGATGGAGAGAGTGGTCAGGAGATGGAGAGAGTGGTCAGGTGATGGAGAGAGTGGTCAGGTGATGGAGAGAGTGGTGAGGAGATGGAGAGAGTGGTCAGGAGATGTATGTTGTATTGTGTCAGACAGAACCAGAGCCCCTGATATCAGCAGAGAAACAAGGAGAGAACAATAAACAGTGCACAAACACCGTTAATCAACTTTCCTCTTCCTCCGGCGTCACTGAATGAGTTCTTCATTTAAGAGAAAACACCATCTCAGCTCCAAATCTCTCTCTTATTCACGCTTTCGCCTCATTTATGAGTACAATTGTGGACGGACTGTTACTAAAACGCTGTTGCACAAAGCCCAAACGATTCTTTTGTTCAGCTGTGGTGAGATTCTGTAAAAGTCTTTATGAGCTGCTAGAACATTTCCACAATTTGGACCGGTTCTCTAAAGTGAGTAAAGCGTGCAGTGCTCTCATCTTCATCCTGTGGTGTGAAGTGATTTCCCAGGGAAAGTGGTTCAATAAAGTTCTAACCTTTCATTTTTAAAGCCCAGTTAAACTCTGAATCATCGAGTCAAAAGCAAAGGTCAGAACATAAAACAGAACCCAGACATATCATTTTGCTCTTTGGGTACTGAAATGTGTATGGAAGGATTTCAGAAAAAAGTAGCCTTGGGGCGGTGAAAATAAAACGCCTCACGATCTAAATAAACGAATGAACTAAATAAATAAAGTAACGATCTTCGGTTCTAAATCTCACTGTAAAAAACGCTTCAAAAGAGGTTCTACATGGAAAGAAACGAAGATCCTGTCTGGGTTCCCAGGAGAACCAAACCGATGAACTGTTTAGGATGCTAACGTAAACTCATAAGAATAAACCGGTGATTTTTAAATGGTTCTTCAATGAGTTTCTCTGGAGTTCTTAAATTAGAACCCTCTCAAATAAGAGGTGGTTGTAGGGTGAATCCTTTTTGGGTCTCTGGAGGGAAATATATATAACTATATCTCTTTTTTTTCTTAAAGTCTATCTTTCAAACAAGAGAAATTCATCACCTTCATCACCGACTTCCCAGAAAAAGAAGGTTCTCCATCCTTAGGTTTCCTCGTGTGTTTTTTTTTTTTTTTTTTCCAAACAAGGAAATTCAAGTTCCTACATGGTGCAATTCCAGGAGGAACTTTTCCCCTCAGGGTAAAGAACAGGGTTAGACATCAGACATCCATTAGACATCCATTGCCATGATGGAGAACAGAAGAACAGTGGAATCAATACAGAATGATGGAGTAGAGATACACAGTGAAGACAGAGGCAAGTCTGTAAACATGGAGGAAGCACAATGTAATGATTAGAGCAGAAGATCCGAGTGTGTCGTGAGGAAGCTTCCGGTCTTTCCCATTGAGGGTCTACAAATGGTCCAGTGAGAAGCGAGAAGGTTTTTGAACAATCAGAATTTATTTCCCAGTCAGCTGTGTTTGTCATTGCCCCATCACTTCGTCTTTGTATTGATGTTGAACGACTTTTAAAGGCTTAATGTGACATGTTTGAGAACGGATGAAGAAATGATTCACCGGAACGTTCCACGGCAAGACGGCTTGCACGCGTAAAACGTATGGATAGTTTCGTCACGTCTCCGTGGTTACACTTCTCAGTAAAAAAAAGAACGACGGGAAAGAGGAATGTATTACAGATCGATACGTCCCTGTGTTCTGCCTGAGTAAATACCAAGAATGTAAAAGATTATTCCAGCACGCAGACAGACTGAGAGCATGAGGAAACATCTGGATATTAGTGATGGGTCGTTTGTGAACGAGTCGCTCGGTGAGTCGTTCACACGCTGAGAGTCGACTCACTTGTACGAGACGTTTTCTGTAGGTGAAGCTGTTTCAATTTCAGACACCAACACCATTGGAATTAACGTGAAACACCATTGGAATTAACGTGAAACACCAACACCATCCTAATTAACCTCAAACACCATCCAAATTAACATCATACACCACACCATCCTAATTAACCTCAAACACCATCCAAATTAACATCATACACCACACCATCCTAATTAACATCAAACACCATCCAAATTAACATCATACACCACACCATCCTAATTAACCTCAAACACCATCCAAATTAACGTTATACACCACATCATCCGAATTAACATCAAACACCATCACCATCTTAATTAACCTCAAACACCATCGGAATTAACCTCAAACACCATACGAATTGTCATACACCATCGGAATTAACGTCAAACACCAACACCAACCTAATTAACCTCAAATACCATCGGAATTAACATCAAACACCAACACCAACCTAATTAACCTCAAATACCATCGGAATTAACATCAAACACCAACACCAACCTAATTAACCTCAAACACCACATCATCCGAATTAACCTCAAACACCATCCGAATTAACAGCAAACACCAACACCATCTGAATTAACGTCAAACGCCACATCATCCGAATTAACGGCAAACACCATCCGAATTAATGTCAAACACCATCTGAATTAACGTCAAACACCATCTGAATTAACGTCAAACACTATCGGAATTAACGTCAAACACCACATCATCCGAATTAACGGCAAACACCATCCGAATTAACGTCAAACGCCATCAGAATTAACGTCAAACACTATCGGAATTAACGTCAAACACCATCGGAATTAACGTCAAACACCATCGGAATTAACGTCAAACACCACATCATCCGAATTAACGTCAAACACCATCAGAATTAACGTTAAACACCATCGGAATTAACGTCAAACACCGCATCATCCGAATTAACGGCAAACACCATCCGAATTAACGTGAAACACCACATCATCCGAATTAACGTGAAACACCACATCATCCGAATTAACGGCAAACACCATCCGAATTAACGTGAAACACCAACACCATCCAAATTAACCTCAAACACCACATCATTCGAATTAACGGCAAACGCCATCGGAATTAACATCAAACGCCAACACCAACCTAATAAACCTCAAACACCATCTGAATTAACGGCAAATGCCATCAGAATTAACGTCAAACACCATCGGAATTAACGTCAAACACCATCGGAATTAACGTCAAACACCATCGGAATTAACGTCAAACACCACATCATCCGAATTAACGTCAAACACCAACACATCCAAATTAACCTCAAACACCACATCATCCGAATTAACGGCAAACACCATCGGAATTAACATCAAACGCCAACACCAACCTAATAAACCTCAAACACCATCTGAATTAACGGCAAACACCATACGAATTAACATCAAACACCATACGAATTAACATCAAACACCATCAGAATTAACATCAAACGCCAACACCATCCGAATTAACGTCAAACATCAGCATTTGTAAATGCCTCTTCAAGTGACTCACTTGTGTAAATGACTTCTCAAACAGTGCAGTCATATTTGAAAAAGACTCTTTAAGTAAGTAGAAAAGTAATTCAATTGTGAATGAATCCTTAAATGGCTTTTGGAGTGACTCACTTACATTATAAACGACTCCTTAATTGATCCGCTTACTTTTGTAAATGAATTCCGCCATGTTTGGGGATAATTTATCTTTGTATAGTCCAGAAATATCTCGCATGCACACACTGCTCAGTAAATGAGTTCACAAATCTCTAAGTGCTTGTCTGCTGTAAATGTTTTTATAAATACTGTCGTTTATAACAGAACATTTTAAGTGAAGACATAAAAAGGACAGCAGAAGTAGAAGCACAGCGGAAGATGTGGTTCTCAGGGGAACGTCTCAGACTGTCTCAAAGCCTCAGTGTTCATAAGTTTTAATCCTTTTTCATCTAAAATTGAACTCAAAAGGAGATATGTTCGAACGTTTCTGTCTCAGTGACATCATCGGCTTTAAGGAGAACTCTATCTGTGTCTTCATCTGTCTCATCTCTATCTGGAATCATCTCAAACATGCACTGTGCAAAAAGATTAACTCAGGAACAACTGCGTGTTAATCAGATTTATTTTAAAGACAACATTTTTATCAACATAACGTCAGGTGACGGTAACACAGCAGAAATATTCTGACTTTCTTAAAGTTTTATGTTCAAACTGATTTAAAAACACCTGCAACATTTGATCTAAAATCCTCAATATTCCACTAAAGATTTAACCATCTCACATCATCTCACAGAGAGAGAGAGAGAGAGAGTCACGCAGTTGAGCAGTTGGAGCATTACAGAGTGTGAAGAAGGATGAGAGACAGTGAGAACATTGAACCCTTACTAAGTGTTTAAAACCGAGACATGCATTCTTCACCATCACTCCATTCTGTCTTTCACACTGAGAGTCACACTGAGAGTCTGTCCATCCCGGAATCCCCCACTTTCTCCACACTTCCTGTCCTACATTTGTAAATGACCCCTTCAGTGATTCAGTTACATTTGTAAACGACTCCTTCACTGATTCTGTTATAAATGTAAATGACTCCTTCAGTGATTCAGTTACATTTGTAAACGACTCCTTCACTGATTCTGTTATAAATGTAAATGACTCCTTCAGTGATTCTGTTATAAATGTAAATGACTCCTTCAGTGATTCTGTTATAAATGTAAATGACTCCTCCTTTAATTTGTAAATAACTCAAAGTACTGGTCAGTGGATCCTAAAATGATTCACTTACACACTTACACTCCTTACACTTGACTCCTCAGAAATGTAACTGTATTTGTAAATGACTGCCTATGTAGGGATCAAACGCCGGTATTGGAACACAATGACTGTAAGCCATTCCATGTTCTGCCTGGATTCTTCTCTTCTTTCTCCACTCTTCGCTCTCTTTCGCTCTCTCTCGCTCTGCTGGATGTGGTGATTAAGCTGATGGACGATGTTAGTATACAGGAAGTCTCACACTGCGTGTCTGGTGTAGAGCCTACAGGGACGTGACTGGGGCACAGTGGAGGGGGGTCTGACACACACACACACACAACACTCACACTCGTAACACTCTTGAAGCCTTTCAACTCCAACTGAGAACAGCGGGAAGTGAACAGAGTTGACGGAGCGCAAAGAGAGACAGAGAGAGAGAGAGACAGACAGAGAGAGAGAGACAGACAGACAGAGAGAGAGAGAGAGAGAGAGAGAGAGAGAGAGAGAGAGAATATTCTGGTAATTAATATAATGCAGTGCACTGTGTGAGTCTAAGTAGGTGAATTGAATTCAGAGTTCTCGAGTCTAGAGGGGTGCCAAGAACCATTTTTTTTGTTTGTTTTTGGTTCCTACAAACATCTTGTTCCCTTTCAAAGGGAACTCCCAGTTCAGAGGTGTGCTCACCACAGTAGCCAGCACAGAGCAGAACCCGACGTTAGCGCAGGAATAGGATCCCTCTTGGACAAAGGGGCCATAGAACACGTTCCCCGTTCACTGATTGAGGGAGGCTTTTACAGCCGTTATTTCCTGGTCCGCAAAAAAAAATGGGAGCATGCGGCCAATTTTAGATCTGCGTCAGCTGAACAGTGCTCTTCGGACATACGGGTTCAAGATGCTGACACTCAAACGTATCATTCCGCAGATTCAGTTGAAGGACCGGTTTGTGACGATAGATCTAAAAAGACGCATATTTCTACACAGAAATGCTGCCCTGTCACACACAGGAAGTTTCTAAGGGTCTGTGGGTCTGTGGGTCTGTGGGTCTGGCCCCCGAGGGGCACCAGCTCATAGATTCGGGTCTAGCTATCTAGCGCTAGCGCATCATCCGCGCTCAAGTGCCGACTTTTTGTCTCGTGGTGCGAGGAACGTCTCATTCTTTTCTCAGGGAACAGGGTAACCCAGTCGATTTGTTTCTCTGTGCCACAGAAAGCTGCAAAAAAGAATCAATTCCCACTGTGAATGAGATGATCTTTTCTGAGCAACAGCCACACACACACAAAAAAAGATGTCAGAAGAATTCTACACTAAAACGTTCTTTCGGCGACAAAAACCACTTCTTTTGTGAATACTGGCAGTTCAGTGGTGTTGAGCGTGACCCTGACCAGGATAAAGTGCTTACTGAAGATGAATAAATGAATAAATAAAAATCTGGTTGAAATATGGCCTTTTCGAAGCGCATCGTGGACTGAATTCATGCCACGGTTATTCAGAGAGCGCTTCCTACTGAGGACCTTTCTTTATTTAGAGTTCAATAAATATCTAACAAAGGTAGGCAGAAACACCGAGTAAAGAGATCAGATCAGTGGGCTATTAGTCATGTGCAGGTATAAAGCAGTGGAGCGTTCGCACCATGAATATTTAAACCTGTGGTTTTTATCAAGAAAGATGGGCGCCATTAGTGAAGAACGAATCAGTTAAGGATGTGTTTATTGTTTATCCGTGCTACATGTGCAGGAACTGTCATCCAGGCCGTTCTGAAGAGGGGGAATTACAGACACTGAAACATACATGCGAACAGTTCCACTAGACAAAACTCTCTAGTTTTTAAACTCGACTTGTAGAGATACTACAAGAGATGTGCGGGTTTTTTTTTTTGTGTGTATCCCTGACAGTCGTGACAGAATGTTAGCTTGTTAGTGGGAACATCACTGCCACAACAATCCAGCATCTGCTACTGTAAGTGTCTGATCATGAAGGAGGAGCATTAGACAGATACAGACAGGTACCTTGTCCATGACAGAGTTATAGTATTTTCTAGAACTCCTATATGTTCCAGTAGGATTTTTCCCCCTCAGATCTCCTCACTGCGTTCTCTTTTATACTTTTAGTTTCAGGCAGAAACAAACGAACATCTCAAGGCCTCCCGGGAGGTCTGGCTGAAGCGCGTGCTCATGGGGATTGGGTAAGGAGAGGAGAGCGTTTGGCAGGGCTGACGTTCCTGTCTGGCTCTGTGGGGTTTCGTCTCGCTCCATCTCACTCTCCTCTCTCCGTCTTTCCTGTTGTGTTTCTCCCTCTGGAGCCTAAGCACAGATCTGAGAGGAACTCTCCGTGGAAAAGCCAGACTCTGCTGTAGTAGGCGAGCGTTACATGCAGGAGGATACAATGCACTTCAAAAGAAATAAAGAGGAAATATTTGTCAAGTTGTAAGTAGGGAGACCCTCCTCCAGGGTTAGTCCTAGCCTAGCATCCTCGAGCGTTAGAGAATACAAGGAGAAAAGGAGTTCTTATCATGATGGAACAGGAAATGCTTCTATCCGAGTTCTCCATGAAAAGAGCAGGTGAGACGCTGAGAGACAGACCGACTTAAACAATAGTCTTGAGTTTAACCGAGTTAGGTTTTAACATTTTAGAACCTTTAAGGGTGCTTTGAGGGAACCCTTAACGATTCCCCTTCAAAAACCCTTGAAGAACGCTTGAAGAACCCATTTGTGTAAGAGCGTGTGTGTTAAGTGGGTGACGGTTAGGGTTACAAACTCCAAGTTACTGCTCATTATTTTCTATTTAACACCTGGAACCTTAGAAAAAAAGGTTCTTCAAAGGTTTTTAAAGGTCCATTAGATAATGAATGGTTCTTCTAAAAGGGTTCTACAGCACCACATTATGTGCTGTTGTGTTAAACTGTGTGTGTGTGTGTGTGTGTGTGTACGTGCTGAGATTATTTATTAGGGATTTTCTAATTAACACAGTGAGAATCTATCACAGATTGCACACACACACACACACACACAGTCTCTGTTAAGGGTGCTAGTGCATTACAGATGAGCGTTACAGAGCAGTTGATTGAGATCTCTATGTTGCTCAGCATGGAGGAAAGACAGGTGTCTGTGGTGCTGAACATTAAGTGTTCTCTAATAGAACCGGACAGGGAGGCTCTGTGAGGCGTAGTGTTCTATTATTACTCAGCTCATGTGGTAGAACCACGACTTTTTACACGTGATGCCGAAGAATGATATTGAAGTCTCAGTACTGAGTTCTAACCGATAAATTTATGTTCAGTACCTAGAACCTGTCAGGCAGGGTTCCTCCATGCTTCACTGGATAATGAAGTTCTACTTTAACTTGATCAATTAGTTATCAAAGCACAGCAGTGGCTTTAATCTGGAAAATGTCGTTGTGCCTCTTGTCACGAATTTAGCTCTGAGAAGTGTATGAAGCGTGTGAGAAGTGTGTGTGAGAAGTGTGTGTGAGAAGTGTGTGTGAGAAGTGTGTGAAATCCTGTCATCCCGTCTCCCAGAGTGACAACACACTCAGGAAATAATACATAATTCCCACCAACACACAGAAGAGCTGCCAAACACTACTGACATTTAATCAGACTAATACACACTCACGTTACACATCATCTAAATTAGACATCACCAATCTGTTCTTACACACACACACACACACACACACACACACACACACACACACACACACACACACAACACGTTTAACAATCGAGAAGAATCAATCACCCTTTGAACTTGTGGGTGACAGATGGATGATGGATCTAATTTTGAGTGGACGTGGTGATGGATGCATTCCTTAATGAATGAATGGGCTGATGGACGGATGGATGGAAGGATGGACGGATGGACGGACGGATGGACGGATGAATAAATGATTGGTTGATCGAGTGGGTGGATTTATTGATGAAGGAATGGACAGGCGCATGGATGAATAGATTAATGTAAGGAAAGTCAACGGGGCGTGGACATGGCGAAGGATGAATAGAAGGAACGATGAATGTGTGAGGGAGGAATGGGTTGTATGGGTTGTAAGATGGACAGATGGATGGATGGGTGGAAGGATCAAGTTCTGGATGGACCTGTATGAGTTATTTAATAAATAGACTGGTGGATGGATGATGATGATGATGATGATGATGATGGATGAAGGAATGGACTGGTGATTGGATGGACAGAATGAAGGACAGACCTCTGAATGGATGGACATGGCTGGATGGATGAATTACATCCGTATGTGTGTGTGTGTGTGTGTGTGTGTGTGTGTGTGTGTGTGTGTGTGTGTGCGCGTGTAGTAAGATCATTAGGTGGTGTTTGGTTTTAGTTATAATTCTCTACACATGTTGTTGTTAGCAGTAATGTGAAGCAGGTGCTGTGTTTCACACTGAGCTCTCTCTTTGTGTGTGCGTGTGTGTGTGTGTGTGTGTTTGTGTGTCTGGTGTTGTATTTCACACTCGGCTCTGTGTTACAGATTCTCAGTCTGTATAAAACCATCTGCTGCACTTCATGTACATGAATGTATTTTAAAAATAAATAAAATAAATATAAATGCACTCGGATTTAAAGTTTTCCGGCAGACAGGAAGCAGAAGGTAACCAGACATATGGACCAGCAGAGTTTCTTTCCTTCTTTCTGCCAATAAACTCAGTGTGTGTGTGTGTGTGTGTGTGTGTTATCACAAGGGCGCACGGTGGCTTAGTGGTTAGTATATTCACCTCACACCCCCAGGGTTGGAGGTTTGATTCCCACTCTGTGTGTGTGGAGTTTGCGTGTTCTCCCCGTACTGCGGGGGTTTCCTCCAGGTACTCTGGTTTCCTCCCCCAGTCCAAAGACATGCACGGTAGGCGGATTAGTGTTTCCAAAGTGTCTGTAGTGTATGAATGGGTGTGTGAATCACTGCGCCCGGGGGTCATCTTCAGTCGTCTTGCCACTGGATCATGGGGAAGTGAGAGTGCGGCCGATGCTGCGCAAGTCTTCCTCACTTTAATCCAATTCACGCACAAGTCGAGTTCCAGTTTGTGTTCTCCATAACGGAGGCGGAAATGGAAATTTCGGTCTTCGTCGAAATCAATGGACGAACTCCTGTGTGTGTGTGTGAGAGAGAGAGATGTTGGGCTTTTCTCAGCCCAACATGTATTAGATGAGTGATGAGTATTTAGAATGGATATTATTCCTGATGTAGGTTATGGATCCATGTCCTGAACCTTCTCCTCACACATACGCGGTTCTCTCTCCATCTTTCTCCACATCCCTTTCATGCTTATCTGACCCACATTCTGGAGGAAAGAAAACAGAAGCTGTGCTCTCGGCACTTCGCTGTTTGATCTTTCAGGAGGAGTTCAGGACTGCTGAAGGGTGTGAGAACATTCATCCGGTTCTGCACTTCTTCTACTCTCTGACCTCTAGGTCTCCTCTCACATCTGTAATTCAGCCCATTCGCACCGTGTTTATTGTTTTATCTGTTTCATTCCTTCTGCTGCTTTTCTTCTCTCGTCTCAGAGCCTGGAGCCAGATAGCGTCCTCTTTTTAACACAGTAGGGATACCTCTATTTCTCTCTCACTCTCTCGCTCTGTCAGTGTTTCAGTGTCTCTCTCTCTCTCTCTGTTTCAGTGTCTCACTCTGACAGTGTATTTGTGCCTTACTTGTTTAAAA
>NC_030442.2:4905000-4917500 GCF_001660625.3 Ictalurus punctatus | reverse complement strand
TGGACAGATGATTAATTAAATGTAGAGATGGATGGATGGATGGATGGATGGATGGACGGACAGGCTGATGGACAGATTATTAATTAAATGTAGAGATGGATGGATGGATGGATGGATGGATGGATGGACGGACAGGCTGATGGACAGATTATTAATTAAATGTAGAGATGGATGGATGGATGGATGGATGGATGGCTAGATGGCTGGCTGGACAGGCTGATGTATGGATTATTAAGTAAATGTAGAGATGGAAGGATGGACAGATTATTAAGTAAATGTAGAGATGGATGGATAGAGAAACAAATGAATATATTTGTTATTCATTTGTTTCTCTATCATTTATTCCTCCATCCATCCATCCATCCAATCATCCCTCTGTCTCACTAATCAGACACCTGCTTCAACATTCTAATGTTACAACCACTGAAAAGTATGTGTGTGTGTGTGTGTGTGTGTGTGTGTGTGTGTGTGTGTGAGAGAGAGAGAGAGAGAGAGAGAGAGAGAGAGAGAGAGAGAGAGAGAGAGAGAGAGAGAGAGACAAATAGATGAACAGCTGAACTCTGGTGTGACCTGGAGCTTCATGAGCTAATTAACAAAACAATGAAAATAATTAGGGACGGAACAAACAGTGAAACCTTCACTGAGCCCAGTAACGCACATGTAATACACACACACGTGTGTGTGTGTGTGTGTGTAGGTGTGTGTTTGTGTGTGTTGTGTATGTGTGTCGGGGGGGGGGGGGGGGGGGGGGGGGCATCCTACACTCAGTAAATTGGATCATTTAGGGAACAAAATTGACTAAAATAGAGTCTGGAGTCATGATGATGAAGAAAAAGAAGAAGAAGAAGATGATGATGATGATGATGAAGGTGATGATGATGATGATGATGAAGATGAAGATGAGGAGGCAGAAGGCCTATTGAGCAGTTCACACACTCTGATGATGATCTGACGACTCCAGACAGAGAACACATGGTGGCTGTCAGCTGGAAAACAAACACTCCTGTAGAGCCAGCACTGATCTGGACAGCTCTGCTCTTTCGGAAGAGTGTGTGTGTGTGTGTGTGTGTGTGTGTGTGTGTGTATGTGTCTGTCACACGCACTCCCTGCCCACATGGCCGACAAACAGACGAAGTGAATTTCCACAATTAGCTTCTCGTTAGCTTGATTTGCTGAGCTCATATGTGCCATCTGTCTCAGTCGTGAACAGCACAAACACAGAGTCCTGACAAAAGCAAGCTGAGATCTTCTCTCCGCTGTCCGAACACGTCCTGAGTGGACTGCGCTACGGATACGGGAGCGTCTCGTATACCGTCTCCTGCCTTGGCTGTTCCACGGCGAGCGCTGAAGGAGAAGGCTACAGGTGGCTAATTAAGTTCTCCAGATGCTAAAGCGCTCCCGTTCTTCTCGCTCAACTCAAAAAAAGATGCTATCTAAACGGATGAAAATGTCTTGAATTGATCTAACATTTCCAATTATGAGATTATTAAAAATCAAATATTGGATTATTATTTCTTTTTTAGATGCTTTCATTCATTTTGTGCTGTTGGCTGATCATTTCCGGTCTTTCTAGGAGTAAATGCTTAAAATTAGCACCAATAGAGCAAGCTTGGGATGAGTACAAAGATCCAGAAATAGGGTTAATAAGCGTATTTTTTTGGATCATTAGGACTATATTGAAGATATGTTCTCGTTCTGAGTTAGCATGCTTTCGCAGCACTAGTCACGTTTCTTGATTGTTTCCAGCATCTTGGACCGGTCTCGTTTCGGTGTTGGGATTTCTCTCCATCTTTGGGAACGTTCTTTCAGGACTGTTCCCATTTCTGGATTTATCTGGATGTGTCTCTGTGATTAGTCTGATTTAGTTCTGTCTGTGTTAAAACGCTCCATCTGGCATTGTCTTGTCTCTGGACACACTCCCTCTGGCAAGGTCTGCTGTTACCATCCTCTCTTCCTAATGTGCATGTAGGGTTTCCCGGTAGAGAACCAGACTCAGCGCGAGGAGTGATGAGTTCTCGTTAGAAGAATCTAAGAGGGACGCTGTGAAAGAAAATGGCGTCACGTTGGAGTCCCAGAGAAGAGCTGAAAAAAGCCTTTAGTCTATTCCAGCTTTACACTAGCTGGTGATTTCCAGCTACTCTCTACGCGAGACTTTAACTTTATGTTGACTTCGTACGTGGCATGCTCAGCAGTATACTGTATCTCAGATATCTTATGCAAATAACTCATAGATGTCAGAAGTCAGATATATTTGCACGCTGAAGGTATGAGATAATCATACCCTGTTTAGCTTTTCTCCAGTTTGAGGTCAAAAGGAAAGATATTGTTGATTGATTATGTTAATTATTTGGCCATATTTTCACCGCATTTGCATCAGAATAATTAGTCTGGTGTCACGGCCGTATGATTCATGTTACGACTCTCGCTTCCACCGACAGCGCAAGCCTGATATTTACTGGTTTTTAGAGATAAAGAATTCTCTCTCTGTCTCTCTCCCTCTTGTTATATCTTCACCCTGTATTCCCAGTTATCATTTCTGGTCTAGACTGCGTCTGACCCGGTCTGGACCAGTCTCTGAGATCAATCCAGTTTCTTGGATCCCTCCCTCTGGTCTGGATTTGATTGGATTGGATTGCTGTCTCTGTTCTGTCCCTCAGTTATTCATCTGTCTCTGTTTGCTCAATTTGTTAGACCTGCTTCGATACTGATTCCAAGTACTCATACTCATAAATGTTCTGATATCAGGTGATAGTGTGTGATGTAAACGTGTCAGGATAACGAACAGATGATCTGATAGGACAGTGATTCCACGATTTGCTGCACGATTAAAGTGAAGCGGACCGCAAACTGCGCTCTGTGAAGACGGCCATTGCGTGTTCGAGCACTCGGACACGCCCACATGGGGTCTACACTTTGCTTGATGTTCCTGGTATTCCACTTTGTGTCTGGGACAGGATCAGGATCAGGATCAGGATCATCCCTGCCGGCATTTGGTCCAGTTCAATCCTTCTACTGCAGTCTTCTTGGTCAGGTCCATGGTCAGGTAATTCTGAAATCTGACTTTGGACTAGTTTTAAATCTCTTAGTTCTCCCCAAGATCCTCCTTCGCATCACTCCGTCTTGTCCTGTCCTTGATCTGGGATGATAGTTTTCCGGACGTGTCCTGCGGGATAACTTTGTAGTGCCATCACTTTAATCATTTCTTTGGCCGTGTCTCATTTATGGTATTTGTCCCCCTGTTTCTGATGACTCCCACTGGCTTTGTCTCATCTTTATGATCGCTCCCTTTGGCCTTGTCCCGTTTTTTTTTTTTTTCGTGCTGGAACATGACAATTTAATTTCCACTGAGCAGGAGGTTCAGCTGGAGCTGTCACACTGTCAGGACATGGCCTACATCCACAGGGGACGGGACAGGACAAGCGTGCATGTGTGTGTGTGTGTGTGTGTGTGTGTGTGTGTGTGTGTGTGCATGCATACGTTATTGATTCTGTAATTGATTCTTATTAAAGGTTGAAATTCAAAACAAAGACTATAATCAATGAATAGTAGGTCTATGTAGTAGAATGATGATGATGATGATGATGATTATTATTATTATTAGTGTTGAGTTGATGGTATCTCCAGTATACTGTTCAGCAGTAATATTGTGTTTGCCTGGAGCGTTTCCCAGTGTGTGTTCTTCTCCAGCTTCTCACAGCCTGGTTGTGGTGTGTTATAATAGTGTAGAAAGGGGCAAATTATGCATAATTTGAAGCGCTGGGTGTCAGGAGTGAAGCGAGACAGGAACATTTCTTCAAAGGGCATCACTCTCCATATTTATATCGCTCCGAATAATTAAATCCCAAATCTCCTCGGTGTCCTGCAGAGTTCAGAAGCATCTGAAATCCAAACCGTAATTATAGAAAACAGAGTTGATATCGCAGCTTCAACCTTCTGCAGTGAGAAGTGACACGGCCATGAGGAAGAGCCATAGAGCAGGAAGGAGAGCAGAGAAAGAAAGGATGGGTGTTGTCTAGACGTTGCTGGAATTCTGCTCCAGTTAAAGCCAGGTGGAGGAAAACGTGCTTCTGGAGGATGAGATGAAAGTTCGAGCGTGTGCACGTTCGCTCATATGAGAATCTGACGATCGCTTTGGGTCACAATTAAACGAGTGATGCTGGTTAAGGACAGAGAGAAAGTAGAGGAGAGAAAGAAAAAAGGTGAGAGGAAGACAGAAGGAAGACGGGAGCGAGGAGAGAAACAGAGCGAGTGAAGGAGAAGGAGTCAGGAAAAGAGGGAGTGAGAATTAGACGAGCGAGAGAGAGAGAGAGAGAGAGATAGTGCTGGTAATTATTATAACACTCTCTATCATAACTGCCTCAGGGTGTGTGTGTGGTGTGTGTGTGGTGTGTGTGTGTGTGTGTGTGTGTGTGTGTGTGTGTGTGTGTGTGTGTGTGTGTAGTAAGGACAATTCTGTCCACTATGTGATGCACACAGATAAAGATGAATGAAGGGCAGAGTCGTGTTGTTGGTTGCCTGAAGCAATATAAGGAGCACATTGTGTGTGTGTGTGTGTGTGTGTGTGTGTGTCTATGTACAGTGTGTGTGTGTGTGTGTGTATGTATGTGTGTGTGTGTGTGTGTGCACTGAATAGGGAAAAAGGAAGGGATAAAGAGATGAAAGTCTCTTTTATAAGCCTGACTTTCCTTCTAAAGAAAGTTTAGATGGTTTTATAATTCTGCCTGTCTGTCAGTCTGTCTCTCTCTTTGTCTGTCTTTCTCTCTGTCCATCTCCCTGTGTCCGTCTTTCTCTCTGTCTGTCTCTCTGTCTGCACAGCAAAATCACCAGTGTCTATTTAACACCCACAGTGTTGAATTCACACCCTACAGTGTTAATATAAGTCCACTGGACTCAAATAAACACTCTGGGTGTTAATTCAACGCTAGGGATTTTACTGTGTGTGCGTGTGTGTGTGTGTGTGTGTGTGTGTGTGTGTGTGTGTGTGTGTGTGTGTGTGTGTGTCTCTCTCTCGCTGTCTGTCCATATTTTTCTCTGTCTACCCGTCTCTCTGTCTGTCTCTTTCTGTCCATCTTTCTGTCTGTCTGTCTTTCTCTGTCTGTTCATCTTTCTCTCTGTTTGCCTCTCTCCCTGTCCATCTTTTCCTCATCTCTCTCTCTCTCTCTCTCTCTCTCTCTCTCTCTCTCTGTCTGTCTGTCTGTTCAGTTGTGACTTCATTTCAATCAGCAGTAATAAACAGAGTAAAGTGAATAAAGGTAATACCGGTCTGTATTTCTAACATCAAATGTCACAAGAAGTCAATAATAAATGACTAAACCGCTAGTCTGAGAAGCTTTTTGTCTTAGACACTTTAATTATAAGTTTCTCCTCAGCTGACTTTCCATTTGTGTTGTTTAAAAGTCTTTGTCTCGGCTTAAAACAGACAGAAAGACTCATCTCTCCTCCACTTATACCAACACACACACACACACACACACACACACACACACACGGTTTCTCTAAGCAACAAATCATTCATATAACAACTTAATGCACCTTTAATGTGTTGTGATGTGGTTTCGGGGTGTTTGTTAGGGGTTTTACACATTTTGCGAGAGGAGAATGGTCTCTTCGGTGTCTGTTCCCAGACACCACGGTGTTACAGACACTGTGGGAGGACCGGGGGGTTCAACGTACAGTGTTAATTGGATTACAGTAAATATGACAAATTTATCCACAGAGACTCGTAAAGCCTGAACGCTGGAGAAATACTGCAGTACGGTCCACCAATAACTGTCCGTAACCAATAAAAACACCGTTAGCCTTTTTATCAGCTTGTCCTAACAGGTGTTCGGTCCTGCTTTTGAACAAAAAACGGTTTCTGAAGATAATAGATTCCCTAAATCAATTGTTGGCTCATAAACTCAGTGGAAACACAGAGGCTGTTTTTATTGCGTTCTTCATTTGCATTTTATGAGTTTTGTCCTGTGAATATGAGGGCTGGAAACTCAATTACTCCTTTTAAAAAAAGCCTTCAATTATCTGGAGAAATCATCAAGCTGCAAAGTGTGCGCTGTTGTGCTGGTGTTATAAATATGTATGTATGTATGTAATTAATATTCACTGTTCAAAACATTACTGCTTCATGTGTTGTGCAGCAAAACACCCACTTCTGTCTTTTTCTGTCTGTTCTCCAGACGCTGAGGTGGACTGGCAGATCTGCACAAATATCTCGCCATTTCCAGCCAATTTTGAAGAAGAGTGAGGTGAAAAGGTCAGGGGTCATGAGTCACTTCATTGGAGATTGATGCTGTAACCCTATAATGTGGAGCTCTTAAAATGGGGACATTGTTTCACACTTTGTGTCTCGTACAGCGTTGGTTGCCCTCAGGACATGCATTTCCTGAAACTGTGACTTTCTAATCCTTTGGCTACCTCTCCCTTTTTTAAGTGCTAATCTCTTTCCTTTTTGCTCTCAAATCAAAGTAAATCCAATCCTTACTCAGAAGAAAATGGCCACCAGAGGATCCAGCCTCTCTAAATCCTCTTCCCATGCCCGCTCATTCATGATTCTTGCCCTATTTTTCCTCCCACAACTAACATTAGTGAGGGGCGACTGCTGGCTTATCGAGGGTGATAAAGGATACGTGTGGTTGGCGATCTGCAGCCAGAACCAACCACCATACGAAACAATCCCACAGCACATTAACAACACTGTGCACGATCTGCGTTTGAACGAGAACAAGCTGAAAGCCATCTTTTTCAGCTCCATGAGTCGTTTCACCAACCTCACCGATCTCAATCTCACCAAGAACGAGATCTCCTACATTGAGGATGGTGCCTTTGCGGGACAAGCTAACCTTCAAGTGCTACAACTGGGCTACAACAAGCTAACAAACCTTACAGAAGGCATGCTGAGAGGCCTGGGAAGAATGCAGTGCTTGTTTTTGCAACACAACCTCATTGAGGTGATTGCTACCAATGCTTTCTGGGAGAGTCCCAGTCTGAGCAGCCTTGACTTGTCCTCCAACAAGCTGGCCAGGCTGGACCAGTCCAGCTTCACAGTTCTTGGACATCTAATGGTGTGTGAGCTGGCGGGGAATCCTTTTCACTGTGGCTGTGAGCTGTACAGCTTCCTAAACTGGCTGGACGCATTTAATAATGTCACCCACACCTACGACAGGCTGCAATGTGAAACCCCAAAGGAACTTTCTGGATATCCTTTACTAAGTCCAATTGCCAGCCACATCCGCAATGCCCACTCTATCTTATCGTCCATTTGCAAAGATGGAGTCATTATTCCTGGGATGACCTCCCTGCCTCCAGATCTGGATTCTTCTGGAATAGGTCCAGATATCCCCGACCAGATGGGACCATATCAGCAACCCACAACCTCGTCAACTGCGATTTCATCATACAGCCCTAGCATCAGGCTGCATTCCGTTTCGCTTTCATCGGCCTCATTGCTGGTTCAGATCCCTCGGCCTTACAGCAAGATGTACATCCTGGTGCAGTACAACCACAGCTATGTGTCGGATATTATGAACCTAAAGAAAAAGAAAGAGATAGTCACACTCAGCACACTGAAACCCCACACAGATTATACCTTCTGTGTAGCCTCAATTCGTAACTCACAGCGCTACAACCACACTTGTTTGAATTTTGCCACAAGATCTCCTGGACCTGATGATCTGCGTGCTGGGCCGTCGACCACCACTCACTACATAATGACCATTCTGGGCTGTCTGTTCGGCATGGTCATCGTGTTGGGTTTGGTGTACTACTGCCTACGCAGGCGGCGGATTCAGGAGGAGAAAGAGAACTCTATAAGTGTCAAGAAAACTATCTTAGAAATGCGGTATGGTCCTGAGGCAGCAGCTGCAGCTGCCAAAGACCCCTCAGTTTTGCAAAAACTCCAAGAACAAGTACACCATCAGCATTACCACAGCAAGTTGTCCCAATCCACTTCCTCTAGCATGGGAATGCTCCACAGTTCTGCCAACACCAGCTCCTCCCGGCTCTCGACACTTCCCCAGGCCGACAAGATGGCCACCGCTTTCTCGGAGGCCATGACCAGCAGTAAGGGGAATTACATGGATGTGCGAGGGGAGGAACGTTTAAAGGATGGAGCTATGCCAGTTTCAGAGGATGAGATAAGGAGGGACGTAAACGGAATAGATGCAGGAGAGGACTCGGATGACGGTGGCCGAGGATCAACATCCGAAATCTCTACCATTGCAAAGGAGGTGGACAAAGTGAACCAGATCATCAACAACTGCATAGATGCGCTAAAGCTGGACTCCGGAGTTGCTGCCACCGCAGCCATAAACTCCTCCTCTCCACCTCAGTGTAGTACCTCCTCCTCCAGAGGACTCATCCCACTTTCTCCAACAGACACATGCCCAATCATGTCTTCTCCTAAAATCCCCCATCTACCCCCTGTGCCTCTAGTCATGCCTCTGTCGGAGAGACCTGGAATCAGTGGAGGTGGTTTTCTATCCCCACCCTACAGGGACCCACCTCCTGTTACAGCAGCACGGCCTCTACAGCGGCAACTGAGTGCTGATGCAGCTGTTGTCGCTCTCAACGTGAAGAATCGCTGCGGTGTCTCCTCTGGAGCACCCAGTAAAAATGCTAGGGTCTTTAGCCTGGACGTTCCTGAGCCTCGGAGTCCAGATTCCTGCAAGTTTCCAGAAAAAGGCAGTCCTCTTCGGTGCGGGGAGCCCCTCGATAGGCTCCCTCTGGTGGGGGCGCAAGGGGGCAGTAATAGCAGAGGAGAAGGTGGCAACGGGGGAGGAGGAGGAGCCGGTGGTGGCAGTGGTGGTTCGGGTGGATGTGGTGGTGTAGTTCCAGCTCAACAGCACCTCCTGGAGGTGCACCCAGACTACCACTGCTCAGAGCACCGACACTCCTTCCCCGCTCTCTACTATGAGGGTGCCGCCGACTCCCCTGCCCAGAAAGCTTCTTTCCTAAAGCCCCTCTCTCGCACCAAGAGGGACGCTGCCTATTCCCAGCTCTCGCCACGGCACCACAACTACTCGGGATACTCGTCCAGCCCCGAGTACTCGTCCGAGACCACTCTGAAGATCTGGGAGCGTTTTCGTCCTTATAAAAAGAGCCCTCGTCAGGACGCCTACATAGCAGCCGGACACGCGCTTCGGAAGAAGGTGCAGTTTGCGAAGGATGAGGACTTGCATGACATTCTTGACTTTTGGAAAGGGGTATCTGCACAACAGAAACTGTAAGTCGACGGAGAGGCACTACGGCACACGGCTGCAGAGAAGAGGAAAGCGATTCTTGAGAAAGCTAAGTACTTTGGTCTTCGAGTGCATCCACAGAGACGAGCGTTTGAGTGAAATCTGGATTACACACAGTATCATGAAAAAAAGTGTCGGAAAAGAAAAGATCATCAAGTGATAAAAATTGCAGAGGAAATCTGGTGCTTAAGGAGAGTTCAGAATGACCTAATTTCATTGCTGAAATTGTTTATTTGTGTTGTCTGCAATCATTCCAATTTAATTCAAAAAGGAAAACATACGCAAAGAAGTGATTAGCGGTATTTGTGCTATCTCGACTAAGTTTAGGGACAACAGTAAGGCATGGTTATTTCGTTAATTGTTCTCAGCTTTAAGTGAAAAGATAAATAACAGGTTTGACTATAGCACAAAGCAAATTCTGAAGACCCTGCTCCTTCTCTTTACCCGCTCTATTCAGTCTAAGCATGCTCATCGATTCGTGACATCTACACATGTTCCTCCCAGTGCAGTGGGCTTGCTTTTTCAATGCACAGGCAGAGAATTGCTTATACTTTACATTCAGGAAGCATAACAGCTCATATTGAAGCTGTTCTTTATCTATCTATTTATTTATTTATTTATTTATTTATTTATTTATCCTCTCTTGTAGCACAGCCAGGTCTAATTTATTACGTTCCAGATTTTGCCTGGGAGATTTGCTGTTCATTTGTGATTCCGGAAAACGCTACCAAAACGTAAGAGGACTGTCGGGGGATTTGAGCGAACAAAAATGAAATTAAAAAGAGGATTTGGGGCGTGACGGCGCTCCGTCAGAAGAGGCACGGGCTCTTTAAGAAACAGCAGCCTTGGATTTGTACAGTTGTACATCGTAACACAGATACTTATGCTAATGCAAATGCTATGTTTTTGTCATTACTCTGACGTGTGTTATTTCCAGTTAGTTCTGTGATGAATGATGCAGACGATGGATGCTTATCTAACGTAGTCTTACTCTTTTAATTGGAACGAGATTGAAAAACTAGTCGTGAATATCGTTTAACTTGATTGTCCGGGCGCAGTAAGTCGAAGAGATTTACTAACGTTATCTAAGGGTTTTTTATAATAAGTATTTCAATGACCCAGCATGATCGATTACATTTTCTTCTCTTCCTGCATTCCTTCTAATCCTATAGCGACTTACACTATCTCTACTCGGAATTTTTTAAAATCGGGCACTGTTATATGGAATACCGGGAGAACCTTATCCATACCCTTTCAAAAGGTAAGGTGTTACTTTGTGAAAGTGCTGATATTAACACTGCCACACTCAACATGTGATTGGAATTAATTGTGCATGGTCCAGTGAGGTCATTACCCATAATGCACCCCTGGAGTTGCCAACTGATCCCTGGACGACAGAAACGCCAGGAGACCAGAAGGCATTAATGAATTGGATAAGTGAATAAAATCAGAGCCGATTTGAACTCTGTGGCCGGTCAAAGTCATACAATAAGCTTCCTGACATGAACTCGGTTTGCTAGTGCAGGAATTCGTAACGCTAGCTCGCTTATTAGTGTAGTTGTGCTGGAAAATATAAGATTTCTGTATTTCTATACATCGGACAGTGAACTCGGTGTGGCATCAAGTTTCGGCCTGGTTAATTACCTTACGTTGACCCCTTTGGCAAGTGTGTTCAGGGCGTCTGGCACTTAGGACGGACTGTGATATGTCCACAGATGGATAAGGATCAATATGGTGTGATTGAGAGTTGACGCAGAACAGCCAGAATTCCCGTGAGCTCCATTTCTAAATGAAATTCATATTAGAGAGTCTACAGTATGGGTCAAGTTTTGGAGTCATATTTTTTTACCTTAAACAAGTTTCTGTAATTGGATATAAGACCTGACTGGAGTTACATTTCCTGTGAGAGCTCTCACATCAGAGTTAATAAGACTTAATCCAAGCATTAATGCACACGCTTAGCAGATTAAAAGGACTGCATTCATTTTCCCTTTTACGGTTAAATAGATCATCTCGTATATATATGTGCCGGTATGATTAATGCTGCCACAGTAAGATTTTTATACGATTATAGCTCATTGTAGATTCTCGAGTCAGGTCATTACCCAGAATGCGCTTCTGGATGGAGGAAATGACGCCACAGAGATAGGAATCGCTCTGCGTTTGCGTAAGGACCCCGATACACCAACCCCACTGACCGTATGGGGAAAAGGCAGGACGAGAGGTGAAAGTCGCTGTGCACGACCATTCAGCATCCGTCTGAAGATTACTAACAGTTCCGCCACCAGGAGGGGGCAGTCTTCTGCATTCATTATCATCTTCGAAACATAGAAAGAATAAACCTCTTCCAAAGCCCATAAATAATGCTGCACTAGATATCATAGCAGCTAGCAACCCTTTCAGTGTGATGGTAGACATAGCCAGTCATTTTTACATCACCATGCATGTGTTTATACACTCTGCTCCTCCTACACGGAGGGCGTGTCTGTACTCGAGTCTGCGCCAGGACTGATTCCGAGCTCGTTTTGGAGGTGGGGCTCAGAATCACAGGTTTTCTTTTTTTAAGATCACGGTCCGTCATCGCACAGGAATTCCTGCAACTAAGGAGAAGTTTTTCACCACGTTCTCAGTGCACTCACACCACTTGAAACTCGAAACAGGAAGTCAAACCGATCACGTTGCTCAATGTGGAGTGCTGAGAGTGGATAACTTCCACGCCAGCTTATCCGGGTCCGGGTCGCAGGGGCAGCAGTCTAAGTAGAGATACCCAGACCTCCTTCTCCCTAGCCACCTCCTCCAGTTCGTCCATGGGGATATCCAGGTGATCCCAGGGAACGTCTCCCAGTTGGACGTGCCAGAAAGCTTCCGGATTGAGCGGCAGTCGAAGGCAGAGGCCTTGGCAGACCAATCCCAGCTTTCACATCATATGTTTTTTGTTTAAAACAGCTTTCTTGGTGTTTTCTTGCTTTTCTCATGTCACTTCCTCATTACCTCCATTTGCTCATTTATCCAGCAGCTGAGGTTTAACTTTGAGTCTAGGTTAAAGGCGGGCAGTTTGGCGATTCTGGGATTTGACCTCACACCCTCAAGACTTTCCCATCAAATAGCTCAGTCTTAACCGCCGAGCCACCACTTCCTGCACTGAACAGCCAATCAGAGCGCTCACTCACTCAGCAGTACGGGTGCTAACGAGATACACTCTTTTTAAACGATGGCTTGGTGTGTCAGGGTGCTTCACTTAAAATAGTCCATTTACAACAACGGCTT
>NC_030442.2:4892500-4900000 GCF_001660625.3 Ictalurus punctatus | reverse complement strand
CTACTCCCTATTCCCTCAACACTCTTTCCTACTCCCTATTCCCTATTCCCTACTCCCCCAACACTCTTTCCTACTCCCTACTCCCTACTCCCTATTCCCTCAACACTCTTTCCTACTCCCTATTCCCTACTCCCTATTCCCTCAACACTCTTTCCTACTCCCTATTCCCTACTCCCTATTCCCTCAACACTCTTTCCTACTCCCTATTCCCTATTCCCTACTCCCCCAACACTCTTTCCTACTCCCTATTCCCTACTCCCTATTCCCTCAACACTCTTTCCTACTCCCTATTCCCTACTCCCTATTCCCTACTCCCTATTCCCTATTCCCTCAACACTCTTTCCTACTCCCTACTCCCTACTCCCTATTCCCTCAACACTCTTTCCTACTCCCTATTCCCTATTCCCTACTCCCCCAACACTCTTTCCTACTCCCTACTCCCTACTCCCTATTCCCTCAACACTCTTTCCTACTCCCTATTCCCTATTCCCTACTCCCCCAACACTCTTTCCTACTCCCTACTCCCTACTCCCTATTCCCTCAACACTCTTTCCTACTCCCTATTCCCTACTCCCTATTCCCTCAACACTCTTTCCTACTCCCTATTCCCTACTCCCTATTCCCTCAACACTCTTTCCTACTCCCTATTCCCTATTCCCTACTCCCCCAACACTCTTTCCTACTCCCTACTCCCTACTCCCTATTCCCCCAACACTCTTTCCTACTCCCTATTCCCTACTCCCTATTCCCTCAACACTCTTTCCTACTCCCTATTCCCTATTCCCTATTCCCTACTCCCTATTCCCTACTCCCTACTCCCTATTCCCTCAACACTCTTTCCTACTCCCTACTCCCTACTCCCTATTCCCTCAACACTCTTTCCTACTCCCTATTCCCTACTCCCTATTCCCTCAACACTCTTTCCTACTCCCTATTCCCTATTCCCTATTCCCTACTCCCTATTCCCTACTCCCTATTCCCTACTCCCTATTCCCTCAACACTCTTTCCTACTCCCTATTCCCTACTCCCTATTCCCTACTCCCTATTCCCTACTCCCTACTCCCTATTCCCCCAACACTCTTTCCTACTCCCTACTCCCTACTCCCTATTCCCCCAACACTCTTTCCTACTCCCTATTCCCTATTCCCTATTCCCTCAACACTCTTTCCTACTCCCTATTCCCTACTCCCTATTCCCTACTCCCTATTCCCTCAACACTCTTTCCTACTCCCTATTCCCTACTCCCTATTCCCTACTCCCTATTCCCTACTCCCTACTCCCTATTCCCCCAACACTCTTTCCTACTCCCTACTCCCTACTCCCTATTCCCCCAACACTCTTTCCTACTCCCTATTCCCTATTCCCTATTCCCTCAACACTCTTTCCTACTCCGTATTCCCTACTCCCTATTCCCTACTCCCTATTCCCCCAACACTCTTTCCTACTCCCTATTCCCTATTCCCTATTCCCTCAACACTCTTTCCTACTCCGTATTCCCTATTCCCTACTCCCTATTCCCTACTCCCTACTCCCTATTCCCTCAACACTCTTTCCTACTCCCTATTCCCTACTCCCTATTCCCCCAACACTCTTTCCTACTCCGTATTCCCTACTCCCTATTCCCTCAACACTCTTTCCTACTCCCTACTCCCTATTCCCTACTCCCTACTCCCTATTCCCTATTCCCTCAACACTCTTTCCTACTCCCTATTCCCCCAACACTCTTTCCTACTCCGTATTCCCTACTCCCTATTCCCTATTCCCTATTCCCTCAACACTCTTTCCTACTCCCTATTCCCTATTCCCTATTCCCTCAACACTCTTTCCTACTCCCTATTCCCTATTCCCTATTCCCTACTCCCTATTCCCTACTCCCTATTCCCTCAACACTCTTTCCTACTCCCTATTCCCTACTCCCTATTCCCTCAACACTCTTTCCTACTCCCTATTCCCTATTCCCTATTCCCTCAACACTCTTTCCTACTCCCTATTCCCTATTCCCTATTCCCTCAACACTCTTTCCTACTCCCTATTCCCCACTCCCTACTCCCTATTCCCTACTCCCTATTCCCTATTCCCTCAACACTCTTTCCTACTCCCTATTCCCCACTCCCTACTCCCTATTCCCTTATTATACTGTAAATAACTGTGAAATGTTCAAATTGAACATTACGTTTGCACAGGATAGGGTTAGCGATTGGTAACTTAGCTTAAATTGGTATCCAGGCAACAAGGTGATGTAATGTATTTGTGCCTTCAAACCCCACCTCAAACCGTTCCCACAGAAAGCATTATAAATATCACATTCCTCATAACTGACTTATTAAACAGAGAGGAATCAGAAAAGCTGAGTCCTGTTGCAGACACACAGTGTATTATGGGTAATCTGTACACACAGTGCATTATGGGTAATCTGTACACACAGTGCATTATGGGATTTCTGGTCACTGCCGTTTTACCGTTTCTTCCAAACAACAGTTGACAGCCAAAGTGCACTATATAGTGAATAGATTGCGGTTTGGGACATATCCAGAGCCAGACAGATTAACCACAATCATTACTTCTGAAGCACACACACACACACACACACACACACACACACACACCGGAGTGGAGATGATGGACAGCTACATTAGCTAATGCAGTAGGATTAGCCTTTTTACTGTAACGAATCTAACGAGTTTAAATAAACATTTATACAACAAGGAACCAACCAATCACTATCACAATCACAAGCTCCGCCCACTTTTACTGTTACTGTTATTATAGAAGTCAAGCCTGGGGGAAAAAAGTAGTATAGACTCTCTCACCACTTCTGCAGAACATTTAGAACCCCTTAATGAAACCTTAAAGAACCTTTTCTTCTAAATGTGTCAAAAGTCAACAGTTAGTGTGTACGTCCTCACTGAAATCTGCTCGTAGCACCAAGCTAACGTTCACTCGCTAGTTCACTGCCCCTCCGTCCACCACCTCACCGCCCCTCCCCACCTTTCCATCCATCTCCTCACCGCCCCTCCGCCCGCCTCCTCACCGCCCCTCACCGACCCCCTCCCCGCCCCTCCGTCCACCCCTCCGTCCACCTCCTCAGTCTGCCTCCTCACTGGCCCCTCCGTCCGCGTCCTCCTGCCCCTCAGTCTGCCTCCTCACCACCCCTCCGTCCACGTCTTCACCGCCCCTCTGTCCGCCTCCTCACTGCCCCTCCGTCCCTGTCCTCACCGCCCCTCCGTACACCTCCTCACCGCCCCTCCATCCACGTCCTCGTCGCCCTCCCGTCCCTGTCCTCACCGCCCCTCCGTCCCTGTCCTCACCGCCCCTCCATCCGGGTCTTCACCGCCCCCCATCCCTGTCCTCACCGCCCCTCCACCTGCGTCCTCACCACCCTTTCGTCCCTGTCCTCTCCACCCCTCCGTAGCTGTCCTCCCCGCCCCTCCGTCCCTGTCCTCACCGCCCCTCCGTCCCTGTCCTCACTGCCACTAACACACACAGAGTTATCGTAACACACTGCCACACTATATATATTCTAATAAATTGCTCAGTAAAAATAACACAATAATAATGATAAAAATCCATCACAGCATGTTAATACGTTACTGTTGTGTTTGTTTGGGTTTAATATCCTGATCTTTTCCACCCATTATTAGCAGTTTTGATTGATCTTAATACGCTAACACAATTTACAGTGCATGAAAAAAGTCTTATTACACTTTCAGACAGAACAGATACATAGTGCACTATGTAGTGAACAGGGAATGATCAGGAGAGCATTATGGAAAATAAATGACTTTTTCTTTTCTTTTGTTGTTGTTCTGTTCATTTCTCATGATAAAGTCATATCAGCGTTATTACAGTGGACGTGTCCCAAATCTTCAAACACCACAGTGCATTATGGGTATCTGGTGTACATATTATTCTTCACTACACTATATAATCATTCGTTTGATTTGGGACACGCCCATATCCGCATCCATTACTGCTGATAATCTATACATAATGATTTGTTTACAATGTTTGGATGCAGGGATTATGGAAAGAGTGACATGCTGAAAAGATAAAACAAAAAAAACTTTAAAAAAAAAACAACAAGATGAATATCTGTGAATTTTGTAAAGAACCTCTGACTGTTTTTCTACTGCGCTCGTTTCCGTGTCTGTCCGTTTCGGGTCGGGGTCGTGCAATGATCTGTAATTAAGACGACAGCGTAAAAAAAAGAGAGACGTTAAACTGAAATAGTGTAATACCTGCATGACTTCCTGTATTTTTCATCAGCAGAAAACTTTGATTGTTGTGCAACTGAGTGGATGTTTGTTGACTACAAAAACAATTATGGAACTTAAATTTTTGTCCGTAACGCCTCACTTTCATCATCTTTATCATCATCAACACACCTCGTACACTTCACTCCTTCACTCCGGCTGTGTCTCATTTCTCAACAAGACGGTTAAAGAGACAGTTTGGCCAAAAACCTAAATGTCTGCGAGGTTTCCTTCTCTCCAGGTGTAGACCATCAAGGAGGACGTGTACACGTGTGAGACGTGTGCGAACCTTTCTTTCCCTTTTTTATTTGGGAACTTGAGCTACGAGGGTATTGTCGCTAAAGCGTAACGGAAGCTTATCGCTACTGACAAAACGCTTCTCTCCTGATGGACTCCGTCTGGAGTAAAGTGGACTTTTGGCCTTAAACTCATTCGTTCAGTAAACGCTCACCGCTCATTTCACCATATTCGCTTTCTTTAAAACTAGAACACGGCTCGGTTTTCATCGTTTTCCCAGCATGCTCGAGGGCAACTGACGTGACTTCGCACTTTATTCGTAACGTCAACGGAAAAAAAACCCCACGAATGACCTTGTATAAAACATTTCAGCCTAATAACGTTAATAAGTTAAAACGAGAATGATAGATATATTTAGTAACACCATACAGTAAGAGTTGATTAATTAACAACACAGCTGCTGAGATCTGGATTGTGATTGGTCGGAAGGTCTTGATTAGTTCTCTATAACAGCAGCTCTGACAGTAGCGCAGGTTTATATTAATGCACTCGCTCTAATACGTTATAAAGAGAGGGCTTCAGCACTCTGTCCTTCAGCCACTTTCACACACACTGAATAAATGAAATGGACAGGAAGTGAAACGACATTATGACGATGACGATGACGGTGACTTCCTGGTTTATAATATATTATTCCACGTATATTTGCATTTGTTTCTTGTGTTCCGGCTGGATGCTTCCGCACTACTTAAATAGATCAAAATAAGCCCAAGAATAACTCGATGATTTATACACAGCTTCTAAACTCGGACATCTAGACCCTCATTGTTTACGTTTATATTAGATCAGAGAGATTTGGAATGAATCCGTGGTTAAAATGCGCAGTCTTGATGAACCGCAACCTTCCTCGAACGGCCTCATAACTATTCCACACATTAGCCCTAAATAAACATTAGCGATGAGACTGAGGAGCCGAGGTCACCGATCCACTGGAAGATCATGTCACTTCACCACTAGTGTATGCTGGGAAATTAAAGTGTGTGTGTGTGGCTTTTCTATGTGTTTATGATGATCTCGGGGTCAATTTAATAAAGGCTTGGATATGAGTAAATTATTCTTTTTAAAATATTGAATGTTAAAGCAGCAGTGTGTAATATATATAGCGCCCTCTGCTGTCGGTTAGGTGCACTTATTACAATTACAATGAGAAAAACTAAACAAAACAATAACATTCAAAATATTATTCTGGCTCCTGACTGACCTCAAGCGCTCAAATAAAAAGGGGAGGTTGATGACTGGATCTGATTAGATTACATCAGAGGCGGGGCTAATTTCAGTGTAGTCAGAAACGAATAAAATTAGCAAGACTTGTTGCAATGTGATATTGTGAATAATGAATAGATTGTGCTTTAATTAGAAATGTTTTGAAATTATATGATTATTACAGATTTAAAAAAAAAACTTTACAGTATTACAAAATGCACCTTTAATGTGAAGATGAAATGATTTAATCTAATGTGTGCAACATGCCACAAACCCCACAGGTAAATAAATACATATATATAAAATGCAGTATATAATAATAATAATAATAATAATAATAATAATAATAATAATAATAATAATAATAATAATAGGTTTTTGAGATTTGGGAGATACAATGAAAATAAAATGACTATATAATGTAAACGGACAGCTTGGGGACTGTGACCTTTGACCTGGAAGGGAATTTTAAAATGTTATTGATTACTGATTTCAGGCCTGGAAGTTAGTCATGCTTTTATTTAATTTGAGTCTCAGTATTTTTTTAATGAAGTCATTTCACCTTCATGCCATGAGGCATATTTCATTTCTGTCTCTGATTTCTGTACAATAAAAATCTATTTCTATATTTGCAATAAATTTGTATCCAAAAGACTAGTGTGTTCCTCTCGCTGTGTCCTGCCTCCTGTCTCCGCCTGTCCTCTGTTTATTTTAACGCTACACTGGGGTTCAGTGTTGAGAGGAAACACTTTGGAGTTTTTTTCTTTATTCATAGCAAGATGTTAAATATTTAAAACGTCTCCGTGACTACAGTGTGTAAACCTCAGCTCCTGTTAGAGGGTAATATACATGGCTTATTGTTGATGAGGATGAAAAAAGAGTGCGTGAGGAAGAGTTTCTGATTCTCCACTTCATTTACAGCTCCTTAATGACACACAGTATAAACCTCACATGTTTAATTCTCTTTTCTTATCTACACTGAGGCTTTGGCAACACTGAGTGTAAACAATCAGAGAGAGAGAGAGAGAGAGAGAGAGAGAGAGAGAGAGAGAACGGTCCAGAGAGAGAAAGGTCCAGGGAGAGAGAGAGAGAGAGAGAGAGAGAGAGAGAGAGAGAGTGAGAGAGAGAGAGAGAGAGAGAGAGAGAGAGTGAGAGAGAGAGAGAGAGAGAGAGAGAGAGAGTGAGAGAGAGAGAGAGAGAGAGAGAGAGAGAGTGAGAGAGAGAGAGAGAGAACGGTCCAGAGAGAGGAAGGTCCAGGGAGAGAGAGAGAGAGAGAGAGAGAGAGAGAGAGAGAGAGAGTGTGAGAGAGAGAGAGAGAGAGAGAGAGAGAGAGAGGTCCAGAGGGAGAGACAGAGAGGGGGGGGGGGGGTCCAGTGAGAGAGGTGTAATGATTATGTTTGTGTTGATACAGCAATAGTGTAATGAACTCTGTGACTCTGAGGAACACACACCACTAATAACACTGTGTTACCTAATGACACAATCTTTACTCTAACAGCTCTGTGTGTGTGTGTGTGTGTGTGTGTGTGTGTGTGTGTGTGTGTGTGTGTGTGTGTTTTCCTCATTTACTGAAACTGTGGTACTGATTTCTTCATTTCAGGTTTAAAACTCAGAGAGACAAAGCAATCAGCTCCTATACAGACATCTCTCTCTCTCTCTCTCTCTCTCTCTCTCTCTCTCTCTCTCTCTCTCTCTCTCGCTCTCTCTCTCTCTCACACACACACACACACACACACACACACACAC
>NC_030442.2:4882500-4890000 GCF_001660625.3 Ictalurus punctatus | reverse complement strand
TGATCTGTCGTTACTCACATCACTACCTCGCTTTAAACACACACGCAGGATTAAATATGGAGTCTCACTCAGAGGAAAAAAATTATTGTTATTAATTCATGGGGAAATGACTTGATATAAATCCTTAACCTAAACTAGCTGTGCCATGCACTCTCAGTAAGGGTACTAAACTCAGTAAGGGTACTAAAGGTTAGTAATAGTACTTGTCACTGGGGCGCTACACTCAAGCGTACACCTTTTTCATCTTAAACGAGTATCTTTATACCTTTAAAGCTTTAGTATTTAGTCTAAAAACTAATTACACTCAGTTATATAGCTTTAAATCCTTTTGAGCAGAAAGATGTACAGGAGATAATGATCATACAGGAGATAATCGTACAGGAGATAATAATCATACAGGAGATAATAATCGTACAGGAGATAATAATCATACAGGAGATAATCATACAGGAGATAATAATCGTACAGGAGATAATAATCATACAGGAGATAATGATCGTACAGGAGATAATAATCATACAGGAGATAATAATCGTACAGGAGATAATAATCGTACAGGAGATAATCATACAGGAGATAATAATCGTACAGGAGATAATAATCATACAGGAGATAATAATCGTACAGGAGATAATAATCATACAGGAGATAATCATACAGGAGATAATAATCGTACAGGAGATAATGATCATACAGGAGATAATAATCGTACAGGAGATAATAATCATACAGGAGATAATAATCGTACAGGAGATAATAATCATACAGGAGATAATAATCGTACAGGAGATAATAATCATACAGGAGATAATGATCGTACAGGAGATAATCATACAGGAGATAATAATCGTACAGGAGATAATGATCGTACAGGAGATAATAATCGTACAGGAGATAATGATCGTACAGGAGATAATAATCGTACAGGAGATAATAATCATACAGGAGATAATAATCATACAGGAGATAATAATCGTACAGGAGATAATGATCGTACAGGAGATAATAATCGTACAGGAGATAATAATCATACAGGAGATAATAATCATACAGGAGATAATAATCATACAGGAGATAATGATCGTACAGGAGATAATAATCATACAGGAGATAATCATACAGGAGATAATAATCGTACAGGAGATAATGATCGTACAGGAGATAATCATACAGGAGATAATGATCGTACAGGAGATAATAATCATACAGGAGATAATCATACAGGAGATAATCATACAGGAGATAATAATCATACAGGAGATAATAATCATACAGGAGATAATCATACAGGAGATAATAATCATACAGGAGATAATCATACAGGAGATAATAATCGTACAGGAGATAATAATCATACAGGAGATAATAATCATACAGGAGATAATCATACAGGAGATAATAATCGTACAGGAGATAATAATCATACAGGAGATAATCATACAGGAGATAATAATCGTACAGGAGATAATAATCATACAGGAGATAATCATACAGGAGATAATAATCGTACAGGAGATAATGATCGTACAGGAGATAATCATACAGGAGATAATCATACAGGAGATAATAATCATACAGGAGATAATAATCATACAGGAGATAATCATACAGGAGATAATAATCATACAGGAGATAATAATCGTACAGGAGATAATCATACAGGAGATAATCATACAGGAGATAATAATCATACAGGAGATAATAATCATACAGGAGATAATCATACAGGAGATAATCATCGTACAGGAGATAATAATCATACAGGAGATAATAATCGTACAGGAGATAATAATCATACAGGAGATAATAATCATACAGGAGATAATCATACAGGAGATAATCATCGTACAGGAGATAATAATCATACAGGAGATAATAATCGTACAGGAGATAATAATCGTACAGGAGATAATCATCGTACAGGAGATAATAATCGTACAGGAGATAATAATCATACAGGAGATAATCATCGTACAGGAGATAATAATCATACAGGAGATAATAATCGTACAGGAGATAATAATCATACAGGAGATAATAATCATACAGGAGATAATCATACAGGAGATAATGATCGTACAGGAGATAATGATCGTACAGGAGATAATCATACAGGAGATAATAATCATACAGGAGATAATAATCGTACAGGAGATAATAATCGTACAGGAGATAATGGGACCACACCATCAACAAGGAGAGGTACCACCTTTAAACAATGAAGACTCCTCCCAGGTTGTCCCTCTTGTAAACCTTGTAAAGGTTCAGTGTAGAACTCTACAGCAGTGTTTGCCATTCCGACAGGGTTCTGGGACATCCAAAGAACCCTTAAAGAACTGGGTTTTTCTAAGCGTTATGTTAAAAAAAAGAACCTAACTCCAAATTATTGTTGCTCTTTTCTTCCTAATGTCTAGAACCTCTCAGGAGTTTAACACTCAGCTTCTCGGTACTTGTTACACTCTTTCAGAAAGGGTTCTTTAATGGTTCACTGGATAATTAATGGTTCTTAGACTCTTACGGGGATCTACATAGAACCTTGAAGGCTTTTCACTCTGTGGAACCACGGAGTGTCTCTTAACTATTTAAGAAAGTACCCGTTTTACAGCCAGTTAAAGTCAAACTTACTTTTTTGTCTGATTGCACTAAATCCTGAGTCGTGGAACCTTTATGGGTTCCTTAGAGGGAGAAATAAGCATAAAGGGTTCTAGAATTTTCTACGAATTTACTACAGAATACTCTCACAACACACTGTACTGCTCTCAGCCAATCAGAGCACACTGTACTGCTCTCAGCCAATCAGAGCACACTGTACTGCTCTCAGCCAATCAGAGCACACTGTACTGCTCTCAGCCAATCAGAGCACACTGTACTGCTCTCAGCCAATCAGAGCACACTGTACTGCTCTCAGCCAATCAGAGCACACTGTTGTGGCCCTTTTAGTGAAGCAGGGTCAGTAGTAGTGTGTGACTGAGTTAAAGCAGGTATTTGTCACACACACACACACACACACACACACACACACACACACATACACACACACACACACACACACACACAGAGCATCCGGCAGTTTAAGGCATTAATAATGGATATGAGAGAAATCAATCAGCCGCCTCACTGTTCATCAATATTTCATCCTCAAATAAACCTTTCACTCCTAAAGTCAATATCTCATCTCTACCCCCCTCTGTCTCACTCTACCCCCCCCCCCCCCCCCCCCACACACACACACACACTCCCCCCTCTCCCCCCCCCCCCCTTTCTCTATAGAGATGAGTGATTATGAAGATTATGTAATCAGCACGGTCTAAGTGCAAAAAATAGATGATGTCACTTCCTAGTAGGGGAGCCATTTCTATGGCTAACACAGAAGTTATTATTATTATTATTATTATTATTATTATTATTATTATTATTATTATTATTATTATCACCAGTTAATTTAAGAAACTGTGTGTGTGTGAGAGAGAGAGAGAGATGGTTGCTCCCTGAGGAGTGTAATTAAACTCTGGAGTGTGTTCACTCATGACTGCCTGTGGTTACAGCAGCTTCTCCCCAGAAACACACACACACACACACACACACACACACACACACACACACACACACACACACACACACACACACACACACACACTCTTTCTTGTCTGTCCTGGACTCAGTTCAGTAGTTTTCTTCCGTTCACAGAATTATTAATATCACGTTTATGAAGTTTCTCATGTTTCTCTTCTTTATTTCTTCCTTTTCTGTTTTTTTCTTCTAGAGACTTTCTTCAATTATTCAACTCCATTCTAGCCATTCACAGACAGAGAGAGAGAGAGGAGATAAAACAGGGGAAAAGAGACATGTCTGGATAACAAACACACACACACACACACACACACACACACACACACACACACACAGAAAGAGAGAGAGAGAGAGGGAGAGAGAAATTGTGTTAGGATTAGACACACAAACCAGACACCTCCTGGGGGAAGATGATTACTGGATGCCATGTGTCATATTGGTGACATCATAGGACACAGAAACACACACACGCACACACACACACATACACACACAGAGCATATGCATGTGTGTGTCTCTCAGTATCACACACACAAACACACACACACAGAGCATATGCATGTGTGTCTGTGTGATATTGAGAGACAGTTAAGAATATATTTTCCTCTGCTTTGTACGTGTTTGTGTGTGTGTGTGTGCGTGTGTGTGTGTGTGTGTGTGTGTGTGTGTGTGTGTTTGTGTGCGCGCGCGTGTCCGTCACGCTATCAGAACTGTTGATTTGATCATTGCTGATTAAAGTGTGAAGGTTTTCTTGCAGGAGAGATGATGCTCAAGTCTGAATAAGTGCATGCACACACACACACACACACACACACACACACACACACACACACACACACACACTCTCTGAAGTGTCATGAATGGTGTTGGAGCCGAGGGGGAAATCAACATGGAGGAGTTATTTATCCTGACAGTAGAGGAGCGTAACATCTTTTTAGTTAAATTTAAAAACATCAGCTACAGTGAGATTCCCTGCTCGCTAACTCGCTCAGCTAACTTTAATATAATATAACTATAATATAATTCATATAATATAACTTTTGCCCTGCGATGGACTGGCACGCTGTCCAGGGTGTACCCCGCCTTGTGCCCGATGCTCCCTGGGACAGGCTCCATATTCCCCGCGACCCTGAAGGATAAGCGGTATAGAAGATGGACGGATGACTGGATAATATAACTTTAATGTAATATAATATCGATATCTAGGGATAATAACTATATTAGTGTTTAGTGGAATGGGTATTGTAATCTGTTTCTGTTACTATGGTTACCAAACAAAAGAGCCAATCAGATTGTTTGTTCCTAAAACAGGAATGTTTGCGACTTTACTCAGAAGTGTCGCACCCTAACCCTGCTCTTCACACATCCCGAGTTCCAGCGATATGAAGCTCAGGCTTCCACATCACACCACTTACATACAGCACCCTCTGTCCTGTCATCTGTCTCTCTCAATTCTCCATCCTTTTATCCATCGCTCGCACCACTTCCTCTCTCTTCCCACTCTGCTCTCTGTCCTTTGTTCTCGCTCTTTTCATGTTCATCACATGTCATGTTTATCTGTTCCTGGCATCTATCCGCCCTTCATTTTTCCTTTCACAATCTTTTCTTCCTGTCTCCAGTAATTCCTCCTTCCTACTTAATCACACAATCCTCTTTTTTCTCCTTCATTTCCATGCACTTTATGTCTTTTGTTGTCCCTCTCCTCCTTCTGTCTTTCCCTGTCTTTTTTCATTCATTCCTTTATTACATAGATGTTGGGTGCGTTTTCCCCGTCAACAATGTGGCGGGTTTAAACAAGCAAGAGAGAGAAAGGGGAGAAGTGAGGGAATGAGGGAGAGGGAGAGAGAGAGCGGGAGAGTGTGAGGGAGTGAGAGTGTGAGATAGTGAGAGAGTGAGGGATGAGGAAGTGAGGGAGTGAGGGATGAGGAAGTTAGTGAGTGAGGGATGAAAGAGTGAGAGAGTGAGAGAGTCAGGGATGAGGGAGTGAGGGAGTGAAAGAGTGAGGGATGAGGGAATGAGGGATGACAGAGTGAGGGATGAGGGAATGAGGGAGTGAGGGATGAGGGAGTGAGGGATGAGGGAGTGAGGGATGAGGGATGAGGGAGTGAGGGAGTGAGGGATGAGAGGGTGAGGGAGTGAGAGAGTGAGGGATGAGAGAGTGAGGAGTGAGGGATGAGGGAGTGAGAGAGTGAGGGAGTGAGAGAGTGAGGGAGTGAGAGAATGAGAGAGTGAGGGACTGAGGGAGTAAGGGATGAGGGAGTGAAAGAGTGAGGGAGTGAGAGAATGAGGGATGAGGAAGTGAGTGAGTGAGAGTGAAGGATGAGAGTGAGGGATGAGAGTGTGAGATAGTGAGGGATGAGAGTGTGAGATAGTGAGAGAGTGAGGGATGAGGGAAAGAGTGAGGGATGAGAGAGTGAGGGATGAGGGAGTGAGAAAGTGAGGGATAAGGGAGTGAGAAAGTGAGGGATGAGAGAGAGGGATGAGTGAGTGAGGGATGAGAGTGTGAGATAGTGAGAGAGTGAGGGATGAGGGAAGGAAAGAGTGAGGGATGAGAGAGTGAGGTATGAGGGAGTGTGTGAGTGAGGGATGAGAGTGTGAGATAGTGAGAGAATGAGGGATGAGGGAGTGAGAGAGTGAGGGATGAAGGAGTGAGAGAGTGAAGGATGAGGGAGTGAGGGATGAGGGATGAGAGAGTCAGGGATAAGGGAGTGAGAGATGTGTGAATGAGAGAGTGAAGGATGAAGGAATGAGAGAGATGGGGATGAGGGAGTGTGGGAGTGAGAGAGTGAGGGATGAGGGAGTAAGAGAGTGAGGGATGAGGAAGTGAGTGAGTGAGAGTGAGGGATGAGCGCGTGAGACAGTGAGGGATGAGGGAGAGAGAAAGTGAGGGATGAGGGACTGAGAGAGTGAGGGAGTGAGGGATGAGGGAGTGAGGGATGAGGGAGTGAGGGAGTGAGAGAGTGAGGGATGAGGGAGTGAGGGATGAGGGAGTGAGGGATGAGGGAGTGAGGGATGAGGGATGAAGGAGTGAGGGAGTGAGGGAGTGAGGGATGAGGGAGTGAGGGATGAGGGATGAGGGAGTGAGGGATGAGGGAGTGAGGGATGAGGGAGTGAGGGAGTGAGAGAGTGAGGGATGAGGGAGTGAGGGATGAGGGAGTGAGGGATGAGGGATGAAGGAGTGAGGGATGAGGGAGTGAGGGATGAGGGATGAGGGATGAGGGATGAGGGAGTGAGGGATGAGGGAGTGAGGGAGTGAGGGATGAGGGAGTGAGGGAGTGAGGGATGAAGGAGTGAGGGATGAGGGAGTGAGGGAGTGAGGGATGAGGGATGAAGGAGTGAGGGAGTGAAGGAGTGAGGGATGAGGGAGTGAGGGATGAGGGAGTGAGGGAGTGAGGGAGTGAGGGATGAGGGAGTGAGGGAGTGAGGGATGAGGGAGTGAGGGAGTGAGGGATGAGGGAGTGAGGGAGTGAGGGAGTGAGGGATGAGGGAGTGAGGGAGTGAGGGATGAGGGAGTGAGGGAGTGAGGGATGAGGGATGAGGGAGTGAGGGATGAGGGAGAGAGGGATGAGGGAGTGAGGGATGAGGGAGTGAGGGATGAGGGAGTGAGGGATGAGGGATGAGGGAGTGAGGGATGAGGGAGTGAGGGATGAGGGAGTGAGGGATGAGGGAGTGAGGGATGAGGGATGAGGGAGTGAGGGATGAGGGAGTGAGGGAGTGAGGGATGAGGGAGTGAGGGAGTGAGGGATGAAGGAGTGAGGGATGAGGGAGTGAGGGATGAGGGATGAGGGAGTGAGGGATGAGGGAGTGAGGGATGAGGGATGAGGGAGTGAGGGATGAGGGAGAGAGGGATGAGGGAGTGAGGGATGAGGGAGAGAGGGATGAGGGAGAGAGGGAGTGAGGGATGAGGGATGAGGGATGAGGGAGAGAGGG
>NC_030442.2:4862500-4875000 GCF_001660625.3 Ictalurus punctatus | reverse complement strand
TATAGTGAAGCATCGTAGCGAAGCGCTGTAGTGAAGCGTTGTAGTGAAGCGCCGTAGTGAGTGCTGGTGTTTATAGATATTATGTATTAATCTCTGTTAGCCAGTTCGTACACGCAAATACCGTCTCTCTTCTTCTTCTCAGTGTCAGAAACGGAAAGTTATGCAGCGCCACCTTGTGTACCAGGGTATTTTTACTTTTCAATAAGAGCCATCTACTATCATGGAGTGAATTTGCACTTTCATTCAGCGCATTGCTCGTATTTAACACCTGGGTGTGAACACAAAAAACATGGAGAAAAAAATTCCTGTGTGAACAGGCCTTAACAGTGAGACTGTGTGTGTGTGTGTGTGTGTGTGTGTGTGTGTAACACTGAGGTGTTTCTCTCAGTAATGAGGTGGTATTTTGGCTTCAGTTGGATCTCGCTCTGATAAGACGAGCTCATATGCAGATGTGATCCTTTTCAGGTCATTATGCAGATTTATGTAAATGAGCGTGTAGATTAATTAAGGGGATTGGCAGGTGGCGTGGTGAGAGGAGCTGAGCCGGATCTCACACACACACGCACACACAACACACACACACACAGCAGGGATAAACTCTCAAAACAGAGGGAATGCTTATTGGAACGTGAGCTTATCTGATGAATATGTATATTAGGACACTGTCGATCACTAAGTAGCACCACGTTGAGCTCCACTGCAGCGCTGAGAGAGTGTGCTCCGTCTGAAGTGTAACTCTCACTCATTAACTCAACTCATTATTATGGATAAATGTAACTGTGTGAGCTCTGAGCAGATCTTATCTGTCCACTAGCATGTCGCGTTTATGTTTCTCCGTCATATCTGTAGCAGTGCTCCGAGTTTGCCGTCCTCCTACCGGTGCATTTTAGACGAGCGTCGTGGCAGCGCCTTACACTACGAGAGTTTAATCACAAATTTCTCACACTGACTTGCACAACAGCGGGGCTAAATAGTCACGTTATGCCTCCTAACGCTGCCGATCTCTACTTGGGACTAAAGAATTCGTTTACGATGCGTGTTCCAGCACACTAGGATGAACGTGAGTGATGGGGAATAAATAAAGGTCATGTGTGTAGTGTAATAGCAGTGATGATGAGTTAAAACACTGTGCAGTGAGACAGAGGTGTGATGAGTCTATATCCACTGATCCTGAATGAAACACAGCCGATGTGTGCTGTTTACACTCTGCACAGGAACATGGTGGACACCTGGACAGTTGTGTTCCACGTCCTCTGAATGGAAACGGGACCATTCTCTTCTTTTCAATAAAGTGACTCTTCTCCTCTTTTATTCTCTCTCTCTCTCTCTCTCTCTCTCTCTCTGTGTCTCTCTCTCTCTCTCCAGTTCAGCAGTGCTCAGTGCTAAATCACATTACTGCCAAAGCAAATATACATTTACCTTTATAATGTACTTTTACAGATGACACATATCTCAGCATTTATGCCGAAACAAATAAAAACAGCAAACAGGTAAGTACTGTAGTTATACCTGTTACCAAGGGTTGGTGTTGAGATTGTGTGCGGGACACTCGGAGTCTCACTGTCCCTCACACTGTCACATCCTGTCACATACTTTGCAGCGAAGGTTACTGTGTGTCCTTCTCCTGAGACGGTTTTTCATTTATCGTCTTCTGGTTTTTGTCAGTGGAGGAAGTGCAGCTCTGTCTTGACCTCAACGCTTGTATAGTGAGCACACAGTCTCTGTTCTCTGGGCAGCCAGGTTCTCCTGTGTTCCACATTCTCCTGTGCTGTGTTCCACATTCTCCTGTGTTCCACATTCTCCTGTGTTCCACATTCTCCTGTGCTGTGTTCCACATTCTCCTGTGTTCCACATTCTCCTGTGCTGTGTTCCACATTCTCCTGTGTTCCACATTCTCCTGTGTTCCACATTCTCCTGTGTTCCACATTCTCCTGTGCTGTGTTCCACATTCTCCTGTGCTGTGTTCCACATTCTCCTGTGTTCCACATTCTCCTGTGCTGTGTTCCACATTCTCCTGTGTTCCAGGTTCTCCTGTGTTGTGTCCCAGGTTCTCGTGTGTTGTGTTCCAGGTTCTCCTGTGTTGTGTCCCAGGTTCTCGTGTGTTGTATTCCAGGTTCTCCTGTGTCGGCCCTTTTCCACGGTGAGACTGTGCTCACTCAGCCTGTACTTGGTCAGAATCTGTCTCTACTTTATATCTCTGATGGTGAAGAGATATTTTGCCAATTCATCCTCTCTGTTTAGGTCCCGATAGCGTGGACAGTGTCATCTGGACTGGGTTTGGTTCTGACTGTCCCAGTACTCCAGATACACTCTTCTCATCTGTTCACTAACTTGGCTGACTCTGATTACACTTTGGTGAGAAGTGCTGGTCTGAGACTGCTGTGTGTTAGGGGTTAGTGTGTTAGTGATTAGTGAGTTAGTGTGTTGGGGTTAGTGTGTTTGGGGTTAGTGTGTTTGGGGTTAGTGTGTTGGTGAGTTAGTGTGTTAGTGATTAGTGTGTTGGGGTTAGTGTGTTAGTGATTAGTGTGTTTGGGGTTAGTGTGTTGGTGAGTTAGTGTGTTAGTGATTAGTGTGTTTAGGGTTAGTGTGTTGGTGAGTTAGTGTGTTAGTGATTAGTGTGTTGGGGTTAGTGTGTTAGTGATTAGTGTGTTTGGGGTTAGTGTGTTGGTGAGTTAGTGTGTTAGTGATTAGTGTGTTTAGGGTTAGTGTGTTGGTGACTAGTGTGTTGGTGAGTTAGTGTGTTGTGATTACTGTGTTTGGGGTTAATGTGTTAGTCATTCGTGTGTTTGGGTTTGGTGTGTTGGTGATTAGTGTGTTTGGGGTTAGTGTGTTGGTCATTCGTGTGTTTGGGTTTGGTGTGTTGGTGATTAGTGTGTTTGGGGTTAGTGTGTTGGTCATTCGTGTGTTTGGGTTTGGTGTGTTGGTGATTAGTGTGTTTGGGGTTAGTGTGTTGGTCATTCGTGTGTTTGGGTTTGGTGTGCTGGTGATTAGTGTGTTTGTGGTTAGTGTGTTAGTGATTAGTGTGTTACAGTCTCTCTCTCTCTCTCTCTCTCTCTCTCTCTCTCTTTTTCTCTGTCTCAATCTCTCTCGCTGTCTCTTTGTCTTCACTCATTTCACTTTTCCATTCTTTCAATCAATAATTCAGTTTCCCCCCACTGAGCGGCCTGACTCAGAGCTGATTAAACAGAGAGAGAGAGAGAGAGACAGAGAGAAGGAAAGGAAAGGAAAAAAGACAGGTGAGAAGTAAGAAACGGCGCAGATACCAGTGAGAAAATAACGAGCAGTCAGAGAGAGAGAGAGATTGAAAGGAGTGACAAAGATAAGGAATAGTTCAGTAATTATTATAATTAATACACACACACACACACACACACACACACACACACACACACACACACACAAAGGCATTTACACACTTTCAATGTTTCAACAATACACACAGTGAAGCTGAATGACTGCAGATGAATGTGAGGAACAGCCGAGGCAGGAATGAAGCGAGAGTGGCAGATGAGGCATAAATTAATGAATACAAATGTGAGTCACAGCCTACACACATACACACACACACACACACACACACACACACACACACACACACACACACACACACACACACACAGAGTTAGGAGCAGGCAGGCCTCAGTCTCAGCTCCTCGTCACCTGTATGCTGGATGAAGGACCTGAATGTATTTTTTATCTCCTCCAGATCAATCACAGTGAACCCTGAAAGGATCAACAGCGCCTCCTGCTGGACAGCAGAGTTTTACGGCTGATCCATGCCAAAGTTCTATGGAACTTTCCCGAACTCCTCACTTCTCAGAAACCATGCAGGATCTGCAACACCGCTAATGTGTAGTAATCATTCATCAACTAAACACTGATATTTCTTCATTTAAAAAAAAAAAAAAATATATATATATATATATATATATATATATATATATATATATATATATATATATATATATATATATTTATTTATTTATTTATTTAAGATTTTCAGCCTGTCTTTGATGTTTGTATTTGACCAGTCACTTCTGTACAATAAGCCCCGCCCCCAAATGCTCTTGTATCAATCCTCAGGTGGAAATGCGCTGTAATAAAAGAGTGTAAAAAGGAATAAATCCCTTTACCTTTGTCACAAATACCATTTCCGGTTCATAGACCATACAGCCTATTTCAATTAGAGAAGCGATAGCGAAGGCCATCCTGGTCAACAAATTTTTAAATGTAAAGATGTAAAAAAAAAAATTAAATGATTAGTCCATCACTGACGAATCTCCTGAGGAGTGAACAAACAAGAAACATACAGAAAGGAAGAGTTGTGTGTGTTTACACCAAGAAGTGCTGAAAGAATCTCACAGTTTGGATGACGAGCTACTTTCTTAGAGGAAAGGTGTGAAATATTTGCTCCTATAATGTGAATGGAAGTTGTATTGTGTATAATGAAGGTGAAGGAAGAGGAAATTAGAAGCAGACACTGTACAGGTAAGCGGGCGATGCTGGGTGAGTTAGCTAGCTAGCTAGTTAGCTAGTTACATATATAGTTAGCTAGCTTTGTTGTTTTATTACACAGCACAGTATTGAGTTCTGAGTTTAAATATCTTCTTCACTATTGTACAATTCTACACTAATGAGGTGTACTGCCAACCGGATATGTCCTAGGAACAGTGATGTCACTTCCTGCACTCATAATATTCGTTTGAAACAGTCTATAAGCAGTTCTCTCTCTCTCCCTCTCTTTCTCTCTCTCTCACACACACATACACATACACATTAACGCGAAGTCTTGCCTCAGTATCCAGTTCTGAACCCCACCCCCCCCACCCCCCCACCCCCCATTTCTCAAAATTTTCAATGCAATTTGAGGAGTTTTTTGGTGCTTTTCTAAGGGAAGCGGCTCGACTCGGTGAAATTGCAGTTGTGTGAAATAGTTCTGCACGGTCTTTTTATTTTGCAGTGATGTTTGTGGGTAAACGAGAGCTTTTAGCTGTACTCGTACGTGAATCAAAGACGGCTTTGTCTGAATGCGTGTTGTGAGGACGTCTCAGACCGAACCTGCGGAAAATCTGCGGTCGGTTAGGAAAATCGCAGCTCCTCCGAATGTTGCGGTGTTTCCTTGATTTTGCATCCATTTGTGTGAACGCAAAACCGTGAAATCCTGGAGGGACTGACGATTACGTTCTTGTCCGGTTCCCACCATCCAGCCAGCTCTACCCTCTCGTATGACGGCTACGCACCAGGCAGGGAGGTTAAAGGCTAACTTGTGCTCCCTCAGACGCACGTCAAACCATACGACCACGACCACGGGTTTTATTGTGAACCACTTCTCACGCTGCGTCACGAGGCGGCATAACGCCTCGTAATAATCGTAATCTCTGGGTCGTAACGCAGCTGCTGAGTCTTCTTCTGTACAGTGTTAGTTGAAGACGTATTTCCCCTAGCAGCATTTTCCTGATCTGTTTGTTGTATTAGATTATAATGTTATTCCTCAGAGTTACATTACCAATAACAGAACCTATCAGAAATGCAGCTTTCAGTCACATGACTCACATCAGAGTTCACACTTTATTACATTACTGGACTTTATAACATTAAAATTGAATCATATTCATTAAACAGTGTTGCAGGTGTGTGTGTGTGTGTGTGTGTGTGTGTGTGTGTGTGTGTGTGTGTGTGTCAGTGAGCCTCAGTGTCTCTCCATTCCTCTTTCTTTGCCTCTCTCGTGTTTCCATGTGTGAAATTGGCAATAAGTCTGACCTGTGAGCCCTGACTGATGACACGAGGTCATCTCTCTCTCTCTCTCTATCTCTCTCTCTCTCTCTCTCTCTCTCTCTCTCTCTCTGTTGTTCTTTGTGAGAGTGTGTTCATTAGAAGTGTCTGTCAGGTTTTGCTGTTCTTAGAGGTATTATTGGTCATTAAGTCTTGGTGTATGTGTGTGTGTGTGTGTGTGTGTGTGTGTGTGTGTGTGTGTGTGTGTGTGTGTGTGTGTGTGTGTTGAAAAGGGCATTTTTTGAAAAGGGTGTCTATTTCCTCAGCTCACACACACACACACACACACACACACACACACACGCACACACACACACACAGGCTGAACCCTAGCTCTGCCAAACGCCTCAGTGCTTCATGGCTCCGATTCCTGCTCTGGCAGTCGAACACACTCTCATTACTCAAGCTCAATTACCATCATACACACAGAAAATTGCTTAAGGGTGGAGTTAACACAAAGGGGCGGGGTTAGTGTGAGGGGCAGGGTTGGTGTGCACAGTTTAGGATCGATACAGAGTAGCATCTCACACACATAAGAAGTGTTCAGACAGTGCCCTGGAGAGCCTGGAGTGTTAGACTCAGTTAGAGATTTACTGTTAGTTACAAAACACACAAACCCGGTCCGGTGAGGAGCAATCGATCCGTCATGGCTTTTTATTCACGATTCAGTAAGAGGCATTTCATTAAAGTGAATGTGTAAGAAAGCTGAATGCTAAATAAATCCACTGAGAGATGATCGATGGCCCAGGGAGGGTGAATGAGCCGAGTTCTGTGACAGAGAGGGGGGCGGGGGGTTTGGGTAGTGGGGATTAGTGCCCCTGTGTACTCTCCCCCTGAATGGGAGGTTTTATTACCTGACTGTGCTTCTGAGAGTGGTGTTGTGATTAATGTGAGATGAATGGAGCTGAATCTCACTCCAGCACTCGCAGATTTCTCCCACTAGATAAAGGTTCCAGAGAAAGGAAGAGAAGAGAAACGTTCAAGAGAACCCATGTCACACCCGTCTTCATCTCCCTCCACTGGCTTCCTGTAGCCGTCCGCATCAAATTCAAGGCCTTGATGCTCACGTACAAGACCTTGCCTGGAACAGCGCCCCCATATCTCAACTCTCTCCTGAAGGCTTACGTTCCCTCACGCAATCTGCGATCGATCAACGACCGACGCTTACTGAGTAGTGCCTACTCAGCGTGGCTCAAGATCCCTTTCCAGAACATTCACACTAACTGTCCCTCAGTGGTGGAATGAACTTCCGACCTCAATCCGGACCACAGAATCTCTCACCATCTTCAAAATACAGCTAAAGACCCACCTCTTCCGTCAACACCTAATCAACTCATAATAAAAAATAATCATTTTTACTCCTGTTACACCTCTACTCTACACACTTTGCTTCTTCTGGAACTCAATGAACAGATCCTGTACAGTAGCACTACTTGTATTGTTCTCTGCTTGATATATCGCCTTGCTTGTATTTCCTCATTTGTAAGTCGCTTTGGATAAAAGCGTCCGCTAAATGAACAAATGTAAATGTAAATGTAATGTAAATAAATCAGTAAAGCATCGCATGGAGAAATGTTCACATGTGAGCTCTCATGATGTTGCAGGGCAATCTCCTTCACCTTAATTTCTTCTCTAGACAATTAAAGATGCTACACTATACATTATACTTGAGGTCTTTCTCAAGAAGAAGAACAAAGACAGAAAGAAAGTAGAAGTAAAAGAGGGGCACAATGTGTGTAACTGCATAGAATAATCTCTCTTTCTTTCCTTCTCTTGTTAAAATGGAGTGCACTGATGTGATTAGTTGGGTGATTAACTAATGCTCTCTCTCTCTCTCTCTCTCTCTCTCTCTCTCTCTCTTCTGCTTGCTCACTTTTTCCTGCGTCTGCTCCAGAGATTAGTGAACCTGAGCAGGAAGGAGGGAACACTGTTCATATCACTGTAATTCATGTGAGAGACTTAATTGGCTCCTGTGGGATGAATATCGGCTAAAAAATAGATTTAAAAAAATAACAACGCTGATGAAGTAGAAAAGGCAAAAGGCCTGAGAGAGGCACAGAGGGAAAAAAGTGAAAAAAAAAGATGATGAAACAGGAGAATAAATTAGGAGATGAGGATGGAATGAAGAGAAAGAGGGAAAAACAGAGAGAGTGTGTTTGAGAGAACTATTGTTCAGCGCCATCTAGTGTTTACATCTGGTAGAAGACTGAATAAACTAGCACTTAGTGCACCATGCTAAACTGGAGGCTGTACACTTCCATTACAGGGTTGTTTTTTAAGTCTGCTTTGGTACTATTTTCACAAGTAAGTGGTCATTTTTCAAAACTCTTAATACAAAACTCTAAACTGATCACGCTTATAACACCGCCATAATAAAAGCCATAATAAAAATATTTATACAAGTAAAATATGATCGAAGAACACTTCACATGTTATTTATGCAGAAAAAATATTTTATTTTGCAGTATTTTTACAACAATACTGTGGCCACGTTGTGAAACAAAACACATGTAAACAATTTGCTGTAAATGAAGATCATCTCAAACAGTTTACATCAAGCCTGTCTCCATAATTTGGTCATAAAAGTTCAACATCATCACAGTGAATATCCTTGTTGTTCATGCTCCGTGAACATCAGCGTCTAGCATCCAGCATCCAGTTCCAGCACCCTCTAAAAAAAGATCACTTGGTTAGCGCTTTTACAAAGAATAGTTGACATTGTTAGTCTGTAGTACAGTACTGTGAGTATCACATTTACACCACATAGCGCTGTAGCTGAACATATTCTGCACGCAGTCGTTTCACCTGGGCGTTGTTTCTCTCAAAAGGGACCAGGTAAATTTGTTTCATAGAAACCTGGTGCTTCTTCCAAAGGCAAGCAATAGTTCACAGTCTCAGTGTCTGTTTAGGCTTAAAACGTATTTGTTTACTCAAGCCTACCCTGACTAGATTCTGTTCTACTACTTCGCAGTCATAATTATCTTTTTTCTCCTTCTCTCCTTTCGCCGAGCCCCACACGAATTTATGGAGATACTAGAGATCCAGATCCTTTCTGCCTCTGGATGGAGCTCAAATCTTCTTTAATTCCAGACTGCTGGGACTACGGCTGCTCCTAACGCCATACAGACTTCATATAAATCCATAATGAACTTTTTCACAATATCTGTTGTTACCCAGATGAGGATGGGTTCCCTTCTGAGTCGGGTTCCTCTCAAGGTTTCTTCCTCTTGAAACATCTTAGGGAGTTTTTCCTTGCCACCGTCGCCACTCAGTGGCTTGCTCAGTTGGGATAAATTCGCACCTTTAATATCTGTATACCATGTTGATATTTCTGTAAAGCTGCTTTGAGACAATGTCTATTGTAAAAAGCGCTAAACAAATAAAATTGAATTGAATTGAATTGAATAGTTGGAAGGCTGATTGATGACACATTGGTAAAGGTATAACCTCAATAACCTGCTTTATTTCAGACAGCCGTGTGTCATCCCTTGCCCTGACCATTTCCACCACAGCCAACTCTTGCTGGTCAGTCAGTACACATGTGCTATCACCACCAGGTGGTTTCCTGCCAATTCTGAGAGTAAAACAGGGTATGCTGGCAATATTTTACAACTGTAAATGACTAAAAATGTGTGATGGTTACATTTTGTTCACTGTTCTATACAGTAATGCAATTTACTGCACCATAATAGTATCGTGAATAGTTACAGACTTACTGGATTTCTTGGTAAAATATTCTGATGAGAGATGATCTTTGTAGGTTAGGGTGAACAAACCTGGCAGCCTCCGAAAAGGTAAGGCCTCTGTTACCCACACGGTCAACAATGATGGCCGGACTTCATTTGAAATGACAGTACGCTGCCCTCTGCTTACATTCCTCTGACAACCACCTCTTTGTCTAGGCCCATGCCCGCCTCTTTGTCTAGGCCCATGCCCGCCTCTTTGTCTAGGCCCGTGCCCGACTCTTTGTCTAGGCCCGTGCCCGACTCTTTGTCTAGGCCCGTGCCCATCTCTTTGTCTAGGCCCATGCCCGCCTCTTTAGGCCCGTGCCTACCTCATAGCCTCAAAGAGGCTCATGCTCGCCTCTTTGTCTAGGCCCATGCCCACCTCTTTGTCTAGGCCCATGCCCACCTCTTTGTCTAGGCCCATGCCCTCCTTTTTGTCTAGGCCCATGCCCACCTCTTTGTAGGCCCATGCCTGCCTCTTTGTCTAGGCCCATGCCCACCTCTTTGTCTAGGCCCATGCCCTCCTTTTTGTCTAGGCCCATGCCCACCTCTTTGTAGGCCCATGCCTGCCTCTTTGTCTAGGCCCGTGCCCACCTCTTTGTCTAGGCCCGTGCTTACCTCTTTGTCTAGGCCCGTGCCCACCACATTTTAGGCCCATGTCCTCCTCTTTGTCTAGGCCTGTGCCCGCCTCTTTGTCTAGGTACATGCCCACCTCTTTGTTGAGGCCTGTGCCCGCCTCTTTGTCTAGGCCCATGACCGACTCTTTCTCTAGGCCCATGCCCACCTCTTTGTCTAGGCCCATGCCCACCTCTTTGTCTAGGCCCATGCCCACCTCTTTGTCTAGGCCCATGACCGACTCTTTCTCTAGGCCCATGCCCACCTCTTTGTCTAGGCCCATGCCCACCTCTTTGTCTAGGCCCGTGCCCACCTCTTTGTCTAGGCCCGTGCTTACCTCTTTGTCTAGGCCCGTGCTTACCTCTTTGTCTAGGCCCGTGCCCACCACTTTTTAGGCCCATGTCCGCCTCTTTGTCTAGGCCCGTGCCCGCCTCTTTGTCTAGGTATATGCCCACCTCTTTGTTGAGGCCTGTGCCCGCCTCTTTGTCTAGGCCCATGCCTGCCTCTTTGTCTAGGCCCGTGCCCGCCTCTTTAACAGGGTCCATGTCTACCTCTCTCTTCCATACTATCCAGCTCCATGCTTACCCATTGCAAATGCTCACACACAGTTCTTCTTATATGATATTCGTTTGTGATCATCAGGTGAAAGAAATTATTAATAATTGGGATTTATTATGATCGGTCTATCCTGAATAAAAGCTCTCAAAGCAATTATTGTAGCATATACCACAACAACACACAATGATCCGACCAATGGAAAATCTATAGACATACCAAATAATTAATTTATAAACCATTAAGTTCAGTTAGATCAAATGATAGATACAAATTAAACTGAATGAGAAGAGATGCAAATAAAAAGTTTGATAATATTAGCATTATGAAAGATTGTTACTGTGAATGAAATGTTTATATAGAGGAAACACTTATTATTTGTAGTGAAAGGAGTACTTTATTTTGTGTTTTGTAATAACATAGTTGAAAATCTGCTGAAATGTTTGAAAAGTGCATTTTTAATGATCTGTAGTGAGACTGGTGTTAGGAGTTTTGAAAATGCACCACTTGCTTGTGAAAATTGCATTAAATCAATTTTAAGTCATTGCATTAAAGTCATTTACTCAGATTTTAAATGTATAGTGTACAGAGGGATTTAAGTGAGAGTCAGTAAAGTTAATGTGTAACGTTAATTGTCATCACTTCTAGTTTGGCTCAGGTGGAAGTGCTGTGGATCAGGTGATAGGACTGTGGATCAGGTGGAAGTGCTGTGGATCAGGTGGAAGTGCTGTGGCTCAGGTGGAAGTGCTGTGGATCAGGTGATAGGGCTGTGGCTCAGGTGGATGTACTGTGGATCAGGTGGTAGGGCTGTGGATCAGGTAGTAGGGCTGTGGCTCAGGTGGAAGTGCCGTGGATCAGGTGGTAGGGCTGTGGATCAGGTGGAAGTGCCGTGGATCAGGTGGAAGTGCCGTGGATCAGGTGGAAGTGCCGTGGATCAGGTGGAAGTGCCGTGGATCAGGTGGTAGGGCCGTGGCTCAGGTGGAAGTGCCGTGGCTCAGGTGGTAGGGCCGTGGATCAGGTGGTAGGGCCGTGGATCAGGTGGAAGTGCCGTGGATCAGGTGGTAGGGCCGTGGATCAGGTGGAAGGGCCGTGGATCAGGTGGTAGGGCCGTGGATCAGGTGGTAGGGCCGTGGATCAGGTGGAAGTGCCGTGGATCAGGTGGTAGTGCCGTGGATCAGGTGGAAGTGCCGTGGCTCAGGTGGAAGGGCCGTGGATCAGGTGGTAGGGCCGTGGATCAGGTGGAAGTGCCGTGGCTCAGGTGGTAGGGCCGTGGATCAGGTGGAAGGGCCGTGGATCAGGTGGAAGGGCCGTGGATCAGGTGGAAGTGCCTTGGCTCAGGTGGAAGTGCCTTGGCTCAGGTGGAAGTGCCTTGGCTCAGGTGGAAGTGACTTGGCTCAGGTGGAAGTGCCTTGGCTCAGGTGGAAGTGCCTTGGCTCAGGTGGAAGTGCCTTGGCTCAGGTGGAAGTGCCTTGGCTCAGGTGGAAGTGCCTTGGCTCAGGTGGAAGAGCGGGTTGTCCACTAATCGTAGGGTTGGTGGTTCAATTCCCGGCCCACGTGACTCCACGTACTGAAGTGTCCTTGGGCAAGATATTGAACCCAAAGTTGCTCCCGATTGCAAGTTAGCGCCTTGTATGGCAGCTCTGCTACCATTGGTGTGTTTTGTGAATGGCTGAATGAGGCACAGTGTAAAGCGCAATATAAGTGCATTTACCATATATTTCACTGTTACTGTTTTAAACGTCCACCACGTTCCCCTGCCATTTCTCTAAAAATGTGGTGGTGTTTTTTTTAACTGAAATTCCTGCCTGTTTCTTGTTAGGATGCACAAACTGC
>NC_030442.2:4850000-4857500 GCF_001660625.3 Ictalurus punctatus | reverse complement strand
TTTAATAAGATATGTAAAAAAAAAAAAAAAAAAGTTTTGTCTACATACAACTCGTTTCTTCTGTCTCATTCTGAAATGCTAATTATTAACATTTCTGAAGTGTTTTTTTTTTTTTTTTTTACAACAGTGACTCATGGACTGTTTTTTTTTATTTAAAAAAAAGAACTAAAAATGATTCTTGATGTTTTTCACAGCAGTAACAGATGAAAGCTTGTTACGGAATCGGGTTATACTGACCTTTTTCACCATTAGCCGTTAGCCGAACGTGAGTAATAGGTCTCCTTTAAATAGCACGTGTCATAGCTTCTGGGAAAAAGCAACACCTCAAAAAAACACGTCACCTGGTGAAGAGGTGTGGCCAAATTTTCACTTTCTGTGTTACACTTTCTGTGTTTTGTGCTAACAAATACATACACATAGCACGTTAATTACTGTTCTAGATTAGAGGTCGACCGATCGATCGGATGCGGCTATTAATCAGCAGTGATAAACGATTACTGGAACTATCGGTTATCGGCAAAAATCCACACCGATCGTTTTTTTCCTGGTCGCAGGAGCGGTTGAGAAGCGTCCGGTGTTATACAGTGCGCCCTCTAGAGGCGAAATAAAAAGATCACTGACTAATTTTGTGCGTGTTATTTGAAGTGTTTTTTTTTTAATAATCATTTTAGATCAATTTAGTGTCAATTTAGTACTTTTCGGGTTCATTTTGGATATATATCTTTTATTTACTTTCATATTTATTAATAACATTAACTAATGGAATTAATAACTTTTTCATGGTCCAGTCAGTACTGTATGGAAAAAGGAAGCATGATGTCAGCTGACGTGTTAAGATAATTAGTATGTTATGTCACAGTACATTGTAGATCTATATAAATAAAAATTTTATGTAACTTTTTTTTTTACCGCATAGAGCATTATTGGTCATTCTAGCCAACGTGATATAATGCAATGCAGCTTTATTTTTTTGTAAATAAAATAAAATTGATTTGCGTCATCTAGCTAGCATTAGGATAGCAGCTGGTGATTGTGTGTATTGTGTCTTCATGCATGTAAATACGCAAATACTAGTAACGTCCCTGTGCAAAACTATCTACTAGCAGAGTTTGTGACTCGTCGCTCGCTGCTTTCATCAGGACAGGGACAAAGACGCTTCAAGTGGTTGATGGTAGATCATTCTCTAACACACAAATGACTTTTCACCGATTAGTGCTGCACTTGAACGCTGATGCTAATAGGACCATTCTGACATGAAGCTAAGCTCAGTGTTTCAGCTCTTAAGCTTTTAGCTCGTCCCCTCAGACTTCTTAAAATGATAATAACTGCCTCATTACTCTTTTATGACTTTCTCTTATAACAGAGGAAGATTCCTTTATGAGGGGGGTGTGAGACAGAGTGCAGATGATTTTGTGTGTGTGTGTGTGTGTGTGTGTGAGAGAGAGAGAGAGAGTAGATTTATGCATGTGTGTGGTTTGTTTGGCTGGTCCCCTATGAGGAAAACTGTCCAGAGGTGTCCTTTTGGTGACTGAGGTTAAGGTTAGATTTATATGTAGCATAGCATTAATTAGCTGCACTGCTAATTATTCCAATCAATGGAAGGTCCTCAGAAGGTTAGAAAGGCAAGTGTGTGTGTGTGTGTTTGTGAGAGAGAGACTGAGAGATAGACACACACACACACACACACACACACACACACACACACACACACACACACACACACACACACACATTAGGTGCTAATGACAGTTGTAATGGTTGTTAAGTGTTCCAATCTCAAATGAACGAAAATAGACCCCCGAGAGAGACCTCCGTCTCAATCCGTTCCTTGTTCACTACATAGAGCACTATTTAGGGCGTAGTGCTCGGACACATTACAGTCGCTGTATAGTGCACTATTACCCATGATGCCGATCTACCGTGACTACAGAAGTGTAGCGATCAGGATAAATGTCTGAGGGGATAAACACTGTGTATAAATGAAAATAAACCGAACTCGTGTTTAAACTAACACAGCTGTGTATTTCTCAGGAAGTAGTTTATAATGTGTGTATAAGTGGAGGTTTGGGGGTTTGTGTAACTGTAACAGTAGTGTTGTGTGAATCCTTTACTGCTGCCCTATATAGAGTTCCACATAGAACCGTCTAGAACATTCTATACTGTAATGAACCACTGAAGGAGTTCTCTCTCTCTCTCTCTCTTACACACCCAAACACACACACAAACAGGGAGTGTATAACGGGCTTTAGACTATCTGCTCAAATGTGCGATCTCTCTCTCTCTCTCCTCCCTTCTCTATTTCCCTCATAACCGACTTTTCCCGCCCTGGAACTCCATCAGTGCGTGCGCAGTTTTATATATACGCACCTGGCGGCACTGCAGCGGCGCGAAACGAGTGTGCGTGTGTGAGCAAGAGAGAGAGTGTGTTTGTGTGCGTGTGTGTGAGAGAGAGAGAGAGAGTGTTTGTGTGAGAGAGAGAGTGTGTGTGTTTGTGTGTGAGAGTGTGTGTGTGAGAGAAAGTGTGTGAGTGTGTGTGAGAGAGATAGTGTGTTTGTGTGTGAGAGAGTGTGTGTGTGTGAGAGAGAGAGTGTGTGTGTGTGAGAGAGAGTGTGTGTGTGAGTGTGTGTTTGTGAGAGAGAGAGAGAGTGTGTGTGTGTGAGAGAGAGTGTGTTTGTGTGTGTGAGAGAGTGTGTGTGTGAGTGTGTGTTTGTGTGTGTGTGTGAGAGAGAGAGAGTGTGTGAGAGTGTGTGTTTGTGTGTGTGTGTGAGAGAGAGTGTGTGTGTGAGAGAGAGATAGTGTGTGTTTGTGTGTGAGTGTGTTTGTGTGTGTGTGAGAGAGAGAGTGTGTGTGTGTGTGTGAGAGAGAGAGAGTGTGTGTGTGTGAGAGAGAGAGAGTGTGTGAGAGGGAGAGAGAGTGTGTGTGTGAGAGAGAGAGTGTGTGTGTGAGAGAGAGTGTGTGTGAGATAGAGAGAGAGAGAGAGTGTGTGTGTGTGAGAGAGAGAGTGTGTGTGTGTGTGTGAGAGAGAGAGAGAGAGTGTGTGTGTGTGTGAGAGAGAGAGTGTGTGTGTGTGAGAGAGAGAGAGAGAGAGAGAGAGAGAGAGAGAGCGTTCCAGTCAGGCTCGAGACCGTGTGTCTCGCGCGCCTCAGAATAACTCCAGTGCACAGTTAGCAGTTAGCATCGCCAGCTGCAGGTTCGGGTTTTTTTTTATAAGTCATTATTTTAATTTTTTACCTACGGACCAAATTCCCGCCGCGATGTCGGAGTTTATTTTAGCGTTTCTGACCCTAACAGGATTATTTCCTGCCGGTAAAACGCCTTCGCTGGTCGGAGCTGAGCACGGTAAGCGCTTTATCACCTTTCTACTGTGATTTACTCCTGTTTCTGACTCGACAGATCCGGAACCGCACCGGATACTGCGACTGACTTCAGTCCAACACTTCTGAGGTAAATGATCATTGTGAGGTAAATGATATTTGTGAGGTAAATGATCATTCTGAGGTAAATGTGGGATGTCTCCCGGTGTGTGTCTCCAGCTGAGTTGAGAGACGGTTAGGATTAATTTGACCTCAGCACAAACACCTGAATACGGTGCTGAGTGAACTGGAAAGGTACTGAAGTGTTAAGTGTTACTGAATAAACTCCTCTCAGTGATTAGTTATGTTCAACCAGGCGTGTGTTCAGCGTGTAGCCCCTACTGAGATAAAACAACAAACAAATAAACAAAAAATAACTCAATATTGAGCACGCGGAGTTGAAGTGAAGCGGCTGCATCCGAGGGCTCGCGCTCCTCTCGCGCGCGTTCTCTCTCTCTCTCTCTCTCTCTCTCTCTCTCTCTCTCTCTTACACACACACTCTCTCTCTCTCTCTCTCTCTCTCTCTCTCTCTCTCTCTCTCTCTCTCTCTCCCTCCCCTCTCTCTCTCTGTCTGTCTGTCTGTCTCTCCAGGTCTGGGGTATATTATACCGCTATAACGCCACTATGCACTCATCCTGATCTGTAATAAACGAGGCTCTTGAGTGAAATGTTGTGTTTAAGGTTATTAGTCGGTTATAACTGCTTTATAAGTATCTGAAACTAACAGCTCATCTCACACAAGATCATTATATAGCCTCTCTAACAGCAGTCTGGTTATTACATCATAAGGAGAATCATTTTACAGTTATATAGCACAGACGTTAGCCTATACGTTTAAAAACACCACTGCCGGGTATTTATTATAATTAAGATTTTACTTTCAGCTCCACATCAGATTATGTGATGTTAATGTGTGTTTAAAGGCGGATTATTTGAGATTTTTGCTGAACCGAAGGCAGCAGCATGTGGTAATAAAAACACACATGAGACGTGAGAGACGTGAGGCTGGCGCTGATTTCTTTCTCACCCAGACTGTAGGTTCATGCAGCCAATCAGAGGCGCTACACAGAGCAGAGGGACACGCCCTCGAGATCTGATCTCCATTTAGATGGGTGTTTTTCACACGCGTGAGAAGTAAAGTTGTGGGATTAGTGAATGCCGAGGTGGAGGATTAATCACGCCATCATCCTGTTGTTCAGAAGACAAACGTGTTTAGTACGTGTAGTGTTTAATGTCAAAGGTTACAGCTTTTTATTGTGTTTAGAGTGTTTGGAATTTGGACAACCAGTCGAGCATTACAGATTTAACACACAAACAGAGAAATCAGCTGCTGGTCACCGTCAGGTGTGTGTAATCATTTACCTTTTTGTGTTTATTTTTGTCACACCTCAGTGATATCGTGCATTGCTTATTGAAATGTGACGTTTTTCATATTAATCAGAAATAATGACCTCTTCAGCACTTTCTGATTTGCTTCTATCCACACATGTAAGCGTATTATGGTGTCCGTGTGGCTTTCCCCGCGAGCCCAGTGGACCATTTCACCTGAGTAAATACCTCAAATATCTGGGGACTGTGTAGATGTGATAGAGGGTTAACTCTGCACTCCTATGGGCAGCTTTCAGAAATGTAGATCTGATCTACAGGCCTCTGAGGCGTCGACGCTACCGGTGTGGGAAGACATTCCCACCGGCAAACTGTAGAGACGCCAAGTCACAATAAACCCCTCCAAAGGGTACAGGCTAAAATCTCGCAGCGGCTCGTTGATAGAAACTCTCGTGAGATGACGTGTAGAAAATGTATCAAGGTAATGCGAGATTATTTCATTTTTAATCAGTGCTTGGGTGAGAAATGTGAGATATTTAGGGGGAGGCATGTTTGCCTCCCAGCTCCAGGGCTGGGGGTTCGAATCCCGCCTCCGCCCTGTGTGCAGAGCTTGCATGTTCTCCCCGTGTTTTGGGGGCTTCCTCCGGGTACTCCGGTTTCCTCCCACACATGCACTGTAGGCTGATTGTCATTTCCGGATTATCCGTAGGTCTGATTGTGCCCTGTGAAGGGTTGATACCCCTCTTTATAGACTAGTCTCTCTTTTGTGCTAGTCTTTCTCCAGCCTCTCAGGTCTCTCTCTAGTTTCTAGTTCTCTTTTTCTTTCTAGTTCCCTTCTGGTCTCTAGTGTCTAGTCTCTCTGTCCTGCTTTAAAGATTCTCATTGATCTCACTCTGCCTAGTCGTTAGTCCCGTTCTTTCAGGCGAGTCTTACTCTTGTATGATCTTCTTTCTGTTTCGATAGTCTCGTGAGTCCCCCCCCCCCGCTGTCTCTCTTCTTGTCTCTCTTGTCATTGTCTAGTCTCTATTTCTGGTCTCTTGTCACTCTCATCCGAAACGTTCTGTCTCTCCGTCTTTCCAGGCTCTCTACGTTCTCTCCTGTCATTAATTGCTGTGTTTTCTCTCTCTAGTCTCACATGTTCGTCTTGCTCTGTAGTATCTCTAATCTCTTCCTGTTTTGTCTCATTCGTCTGCATGTAGAAATATATAAGAATATAAGTTGTGTAAAAGTTTGTGTGTGTGTGAATTGAGCGGCATGACTGGCAATTTTCACTTGACCGAGCTCTAAAAGAACAAGTGTGTATGTTTGTTTGTGTGTGTGTGTGTGTGTGTGTGTGTGTGTGAGAGAAAGAAAGAGAGAGACTCAGTGTGGGTTCTTTGTGTTGAGTTGACGTAGACCTTTATGCAAAACTATCTACTACTTTAGACTCGACGGGAAGTGTAGACGCTGCAGCAACACTTTTATTCAAACGGACCTGCATGCATTTCTTCTGTATTTTTCTTTTCTGTTTGTGTTGTTAGCTGAGATATTTATTGCGATAGATCCCAGGCCTCTGTGCATCCAGCTGAAGAGCTGTGTTATTGCTGTTTACTCTGGAAAAGAAATGCAGGATAGATGTTATAGTCCTGCTGATGTAGTTGAGTGTTCTAACAGCCCGTGCGCTTTGCAGTGATGCATGTACACTGGTGTGTTATTAGCACATCCCCTACTGTACAGAAAGACGCCGTTAAACCAAGGTCGAGTTGCAGTAAGGAACACACTGACTGCGTCCAGCAGATTTTAAAATAATAAATGACACAGAAGCCCTGTGTACGAGACAATTTTCTCCCGCCTGGATCCTGAGAAATGCCTTTTAGCTGGATGTTTATCTCCACAGGCTTGTTCTTACTCGTGTTCGGGCCTCGTTTACCCCTCGGTCACACACGGCGGAGTCAGGGTTAACATCAGAGGTGGATAAACCATACGCTTATTACCAAGCTCACTGGTCGAGTAGGAGATTAAATATGAGGGTATGTGAGTATACGAGTATATTAGGATTATCCTCTATTAGCAAAGCTCCTAATACAGCACATCATGCTGATAAAACGTCACCGAGCAGCGTTTCGCTTCTGACCTGTAGTGTTCAGCCTGATAAAATATACCTTCTGCGTCCGGGTGTTGTGTTTATTTTCTCTCCGCGTGTTTATCCGTGAGTTATACGACGGTTCTCCATCAGTCCTGATTTCAGAACAGATCAAATCCCTCGTGTTTAATCAACACCGGGGATTTCGCCGTGTAATCTCCTCTAATAAAACTAGTTTTACAGACGTCCGGAGGAGCCGATGTGTGTGGTGCAGCAGGTGTCGGGATTCAGACGCGTGCACTCGTTGTGCGTCACATCACCGTGAACGACATTACTTTCAACGTTCGCACAAAAATAAATACAAATAAATGCCAAATGTTTGTAAAAGTCGATAAAAATTTTTGGTTTTTTTTTTCCTCCATTAAATGTGAAAATGACTTTATAAATGTAGAGAAAAACCTGGACCGGAGTAGAATCATCTTCCTGGAGTCTTCATCTTTATCCTGCTCTTTATTTCCTGTTGTACTTTAATGCACTTTAAGTTTAATCTGCGCGCTTGAACGGTCTGCAGCCCGATGTGACAAGGCATCAATAATCTTTTCATGATGATGGCAGTTTCTATTAAATTACAGTGTTTATAAAATTAGATGTGAAGCTGCTGTTATACTCAGACAGTCTGTCACGTTTCCTCAAACTCCCCCGAACGATTATTATTACATTTACTGCACACAGTGCACACACAATCCCATGGAAGGATTA
>NC_030442.2:4842500-4847500 GCF_001660625.3 Ictalurus punctatus | reverse complement strand
AAAGTGATATTTGTCTGATAACACTGTGGGACTGCGAGAAGCATTTCTGTGACATCAGCTGTACAGGAATGATGATGCTAACGCTAATCTGTGCTAATATTGTAGCGGCATAATAACCACCCGTAGAGGCTCATGCTGTAGAAGTGCTCGGTGTTTATTTAATAAGTGGGATTAAAGAATGTTTATATATATATATATGTGTAAAAAGTGTTTAAGCAGCTTAAACATCAAAATCTTATTAAACATGTACTATCATGCTAGCTACCGTGGTCATGCGTTACTATATTATTATAATATTGTATTTAAAAAGTCATTAAAATAAAGGAACACTAAATTATGGTTCAGTAAGAGAGACAGTCAGCTGTTACACGGTCACTGAGCGTTGAACGCAATTATTCTACTATTCTAGTAACACGTCAAAACCTCTGTCCTTTTTCACGTGTAAAAGATTTCAAATGTTTAGATTGAAATCTGAAAGGTTGGCTAAATGTCCTGTAAGGTGTGTTTATGACGAACATGTTTAATAGGACCGCCCCGATGTGCTAGCTTAGCTCTTCCGACAGTGCTCATAAAAAATCAAACAAACAAAGCGATGCGGATATTGATCTTTAAATTTCCAGGTAGATTTAAACACACATGCTGGAGGAGTGACGTTAGACTATGCTCGGAAAGAACCGGAGAAAAAGTCAAAAAATGCGTTCATGGATCAACGTATTTTAATTAAGAAGTGTAAAACACGGAGCTTTTACATACTGATATAACGTCCGTGTTACTACCACAAATACAGTTTGTTTGTGAATATGCGTTTTTCTCTTTAACGAGTTTAACATAAACCTGATATTATTTACCTGGTTACTTTCAGTTAATGCGAAGTGGAAATTCTGCACTTAATTTAAACACACAGAAATAATACATAAAGCAACGAGCACAGAGAACGCGGGGAACATGGAGACCATGGGGAACATGGAGAACACAGAACTCCGAGAATACAGGGAACATGGAGAAAACAGAACTCCGAGAATACGGGGACCATGGAGAAAACAGGGACCACGGAACTCCGAGAATACTGGGAACATGGAGAAAACAGAACTCCGAGAATACTGGGAACATGGAGAAAACAGGGACCATGGAACTCCGAGAATACTGGGACCATGGAGAAAACAGGGACCACGGAACTCCGAGAATACGGGGAACATGGAGAAAACAGAACTCCGAGAATACGGGGAACATGGAGAAAACAGAACTCCGAGAATACGGGGAACATGGAGAAAACAGAACTCCGAGAATACAGGGAACATGGAGAAAACAGAACTCCGAGAATACGGGGAACATGGAGAAAACAGAACTCCGAGAATACGGGGAACATGGAGAAAACAGAACTCCGAGAATACGGGGAACATGGAGAAAACAGAACTCCGAGAATACGGGGAACATGGAGAAAACAGAACTCCGAGAATACTGGGAACATGGAGAAAACAGAACTCCGAGAATACGGGGAACATGGAGAAAACAGAACTCCGAGAATACAGGGAACATGGAGAAAACAGAACTCCGAGAATACGGGGAACATGGAGAAAACAGAACTCCGAGAATACAGGGAACATGGAGAAAACAGAACTCCGAGAATACAGGGAACATGGAGAAAACAGAACTCCGAGAATACAGGGAACATGGAGAAAACAGGGACCACGGAACTCCGAGAATACGGGGAACATGGAGAAAACAGAACTCCGAGAATACGGGGAACATGGAGAAAACAGAACTCCGAGAATACGGGGAACATGGAGAAAACAGAACTCCGAGAATACGGGGAACATGGAGAAAACAGAACTTGGAGAAAACGGGAGACACGGGGGGACACGGGGAGACACGGGGGGACACGGGGAAATGGGAGACACGGAGCGGTGCTCAGTATATTACTAGATAAATATAGAAATGACTAAAACGTTTTGTTTCTTGCGTTTTATTTAGATATTAGATATTAATTTGATAGAAGCTTGAAGGCGATGAATGGGAGTCAGAGTTCTGGTACCGTGGCAGTCCTGCTGAACATCTGTACGGTAGAACAGCGTGTTCGGTGGTAAAACACTAACACAGACCGGGGTTCAGGACAATGATCTGTCCTTAAAGTGCTGCAGGTTTCAGCGGTTTTATTCCGATTTAGAAAGCAGGGTAAATTCTCCAGCTCACTTCAGCACAATGTGTAAAGGGCGTTAAATATAAAAATCTCATCATGACCGCCTCAGAATTCCCAGCGGCTAAAAGTGTGAGCGAGTTTTATTAGCCTAATTAAAGCGGAAAGGACAATGAGGTCGTTCTGTTTAATCCCTTAGCAGCGTCACACGTTCTTCATTTCATACTAAAATAAAGGTGTGGTGGAGGACTAGAACTCTACGACCCGATCGGACCTTAAACACCTCGCTGTTTCTGACTCTGATACAGCGTCACGGGTTCTAACTGAACAACGTTCACTTCAACAGAACACACAGCACGGCTCTGTCGTTACTTCACTCATCACGGCGTATCAGTTTCACCGAAACACCTCCAGCTGTGAGAAGAACGCTGTAGAGAACGTGAGGAGAAAGGAGAACCCGTATATTACAAAGAAGATCCGTTCAAAGTCTGGAGGAACTGTAAATAAACCAATACTTTTAGCCATCAGGCTTTTTTTCTCTGGAAAGTTCTGATCTAGCTTTATTAATGATTGGATTGTTGATTGGTTTGGGGGTGAAGCACTTCATGGAGCATCGATTAGTCGTTTCAGTGAAGTGTAACGTCAATATCCTCTTAACCACACAGTATCAGTGCCATCGCTCCACACGCTGACACGCTGACTGCAGAGTAGCAGAATAAATCACAAAAATAATGCTCCATCTCACCATCTCACCATCCCTCCATCTCACCATCTAACCATCCCTCCATCTCACCATCTCACCATCCCTCCATCTCACCATCCCTCCATCTCACCATCCCTCCATCTCACCATCTAACCATCCCTCCATCTCACCATGTAACATCCCTCCATCTCACCATCTCACCATCCCTCCATCTCACCATCTAACCATCCCTCCATCTCACCATCTCACCATCCCTCCATCTCACCATCTAACATCCCTCCATCTCCATCTCACCATCCCTCCATCTCACCATCTAACCATCCCTCCATCTCACCATCTAACCATCCCTCCATCTCACCATCCCTCCATCTCACCATCTCACCATCCCTCCATCTCACCATCTCACCATCCCTCCATCTCACCATCTAACCATCCCTCCATCTCACCATCTAACCATCTAACCATCCCTCCATCTCACCATCTCACCATCCCTCCATCTCACCATCTAACCATCCCTCCATCTCACCATCTCACCATCCCTCCATCTCACCATCTAACCATCCCTCCATCTCACCATCCCTCCATCTCCATCTCACCATCCCTCCATCTCACCATCTAACATCCCTCCATCTCACCATCTAACCATCCCTCCATCTCACCATCTAACCATCTAACCATCCCTCCATCTCACCATCTCACCATCCCTCCATCTCACCATCTAACCATCCCTCCATCTCACCATCTCACCATCCCTCCATCTCACCATCTAACCATCCCTCCATCTCCATCTCACCATCCCTCCATCTCACCATCTAACCATCTAACCATCCCTCCATCTCACCATCTAACCATCTCACCATCCCTCCATCTCACCATCTAACCATCTCCATCTCACCATCTCACCATCCCTCCATCTCCATCTCACCATCTAACCATCCCTCTATCTCACCATTCCTCCATTTCCATCTCACCATCCCTCCATCTCCATCTAACCATCCCTCCATCTCACCATCTCACCATCCCTCCATCTCACCATCTCACCATCCCTCCATCTCACCATCTCACCATCCCTCCATCTCCATCTAACCATCCCTCCATCTCACCATCTCACCATCCCTCCATCTCACCATCTCACCATCCCTCCATCTCACCATCTCACCATCCCTCCATCTCACCATCTAACCATCCCTCCATCTCACCATCTAACCATCCCTACATCTCACCATCTAACCATCCCTCCATCCCTACATCTCACCATCCGTCCATCTCACCATCCGTCCATCTCACCATCCCTCCATCTGATCATCTCACCATCCCTCTATCTCACCATCTCACGATCCCTCTATCTTACCTTCTCTTTTTACAGTATGCAAGAATGTAACTTCTGATAAATACACTATGTTCAGATATTATTATTATTATTATTATTATTGTTGTTGTTGTTGTTATTATGATGATCATTATTACTATTATTTACTGTTATTATATTATTATTATTTTTTTTATTGTTATTATTATTGGTAGTAGTAAAACTATTTGTCCATCTTTTCTTTATAAATCTGTTTCCTGAAACAGCACTGCATGCTAAGTAAAGCTTAATGACTAAGCAGAAACCCTACACACTACCACCTACACACTACCCCCTACACCATAAACCCTACACACTACTCCCTACACACTACCACCTACACACTACCCCTACACCATAAACCCTACACACTACCCCTACACACTACCACCTACACACTACCCCTACACCATAAACCCTACACACTACCCCTACACACTACCCCCTACACACTACCACCTACACACTACCCCTACACCATAAACCCTACACACTACTCCCTACACACTACCCCCTTCACACTACCACCTACACACTACACCTACACAACTACCCCTACACCATAAACCCTACACACTACTCCCTACACACTACCCCTACACACTACCACCTACACACTACCCCTACACACTACCACCTACACACTACCCCTACACCATAAACCTTACACGCTACCACCAACACACTACCACCTACACACTACTCCCTACACACTACCACCTACACACTACCCCTACACCATAAACCTTACACGCTACCACCTACACACTACCACCTACACACTACCCCTACACAACTACCCCTACACCATAAAC
>NC_030442.2:4817500-4837500 GCF_001660625.3 Ictalurus punctatus | reverse complement strand
TATCGTGGCAGTGTAATATCATGACGATTAAATCATCATATCACTCAAGCCTAATACCTATTGTCCGTCGTATTAGAAGATATTATTGTTAATAATGATAATAACGATGATCATTGTATTGCACTTGAAAAAGTGGAAGAAAAATGAAGCGCTGAATGTCAGTACACGAGGATTTAATTTCTCTACTAGTGTCAGAGTTATTCAAATTGAAATGTGTGGATTGAAAGGATCAGAAATGTTCCTGTCAGGAGCGCCGGCTCCGTCAGCACGTGTACAGCGGGTTCTTTAGTTCGCGCTGAACGATGGGAACATATTTTAACAACCGCGGTTTCTCTCGCTGAGGTGCTCTGGGAGCTGTTTGGAACAGAACGTGTGAGAAAGACGCTGAATTTTAACAGCTGATGAATAATTCATGCTTCCTAGTTGGAGAAATTACACCAGCGGAGTCCAAATGTTCGTCTCTCTCTCTCTCTCTCTCTCTCTCTCTCTCTCTCTCTCTGTGTGTGTGTGTGTGTGAGAGACCAGTAGGCAGTCTCAGGGAGAGAACGTGTATGATTGTATTAGATGTGTTGCTGTAGACATGTTTACACTCAGTTGAATAATATACAATAATCTGACAATAAAAACCCTTTATGTTGAAAATGAAATGTGTTGCAGAGACGGTGCGTGACTTATTCTTCTGATCCAGAGCTCTGTGTTACAGATAAAGCCAAAGCAACATAAAGGAGACGTGGAGGATTTTATTATTTCTTCTCTGCTCGTAGTAAATGAAGCCGCAAGACGTGGGCAGGTGTAATACGTTATTGTTTCTATAGTAACAGCTCATTCACAGGGACTTGTACAACACCGGACACTCCACCGATCGTATAAAGGATTTGGTGACGTTTTCTCAAAGTAAGGAGACGTTTATTAGCACTAGCGTGTATGGAAGGAGTCTCCAGTGTCAGCGCTGGGTAACAGTCAGAGGTAAAGCTGTGAGTTTCCCACATCCTCAGCACAGAGGAGTTTACACTTCTTTACTGTTTCTCGCTAACACGCGTAACAAACTGCGATTTTGTCTTAAAGAGAATAAAGAGAGGGCCGGTGAGGGAACGAGTGTTCTCTCTATAGCTGCTGTAACGTCAGTGACTACAGGAACTGACTCGCTTCAGATCCCCTCCAACATAACTATAAACGGATAAAAAGCTATAGGAAAATGATCAACTTTGCTGTAGTAACAGTATCTCCACTGCAGCAAATTGTATCTCACACACACAAACACACACACAGACACACACACATACACATACACACACAGAGAAAGAGATAAAAGAAGGTAAGAGAGAGGCATATCAAGAAAGCAGAGTGAGAGAGATGGAGTGTGTGTGTGAGAGAGAGAGAGAGAGAGAGAGAGAGAGAGAGATCTACTTTATCTCTGGGTTCATTCGGTCAACACTCAGTAGGTGAGATGATGAAATTCAGGAATGAGTTCTACCTCACACACACACACCCACACACACACAGAGAAAACTTCCAAAGCTGCTCCTCCAGGTTGGGTGGAGTGCCCTTACTCTACGGAGTGGAGGAACATTTATTATACTAGAGTATTTTATTTAAACACTGTTCCAGTGCAGTCACACCTCAGTCTCAGGCCGCGTCCCAAATCACATACTAGTGTTCCAGAGGGTAGGCTTTTGTCAGCACAGCATGCTGACTGTGCTAACTTCTGTTGAGAAATGGCTTGGTTCTGCTAAATCACTCCATAGATGTGAATACGTTCCGTTCAGGGTGTACTGTATTCCTGCTTGAACAAACCCGGTATTCCCGGGATAAACTCCGGATCCTCCACCACCCTGAGCACGATAAAGTGCTCACTGATGTATTAATACTGACTCCATAATCTGCAGCTGAAACGGCTTTATTACAGCAAAGTGTTTTATTCCCATGATACATCATGCTTTTAACAGCGATGTGTTGCAGTGATTTTATCATCATCCTCGTTTTCTCTCTCTCTTCACCAGAGACAAATCACAGAGATCCTTCCATAAGTGATGTCATCACTACGCACATTCAGCCATCTGAGATTCATGTCAGGCAAACAGGAGTACAGCTAACAAACAAGAACTATTTCCTGCATCTGCGGTTTCGCAGAGTCGAGTCGTTTTCCTCAAAGACAAAAAAAACCTCAACAAAATCGAGTGTTTTTGGCTGCACCGATCACAAAAAACGTCGGGGTACCCTGTTCCCTGAGAAGGGAACGAGATGTTGCAGTTAGCATAACAATATGTATTTTTGTGCGAAGGTTAAAAGTAATGTCGTTCACGGTGATGTGACGCACATCAAGTGCACGCGTCTGAATCCCGATACCTGCTGCACCACACACATCGGCTAATCTGGACGTCTGTAAAACGTCGGGGTTACGCATGTAACCCTGTTCCCTGAGAAGGGAACGAGACGTTGTATTTAGCATAACAGTATGGGAGCGCCTTGCGCATGACCGGTATCTGAAGCTTGTGTAAAATCATGCCTCTACTAATAGGCCTGCCATGATCAGGTGACGTGGCAATTAAGCGTGTCGCATTATATATATATGGCACCTGTGAACAACGCCGACAGCCTCTATTATCTGAAGCGAAGACGCAATTCACAGGCCTGCCCTTTTATGACAGTGCCATGCAACGTCTCGTTCCCTTCTCAGGGAACAGGGTTACATGTGTCACCCTGACGTTCCCTTTCAAAGGGAACTTCGACGTTGCATTTAGCATAACAGTATGGGAACGGGAATACCCACTCCGTCACACAGAGAGTACAGCCTGTTCAAAAATACCCAAGCCTGAGGGTCACTCCAAGGCACTCAAGCCCGGAGTGGAATGAATATCCAGGCTGTAATAACAAATGAATGTGTGTGGCGTAGACCACCCTGCAGCCGCACACACATCCTGCAAGGATACCCCTTTGGACAAACCCTTCGAGGAGGCGACCGCCCTAGTGGAATGAGCTCTTATGCCCAGAGGCGTGGCGAGACTGCACGCCTCGTAACCCATAGAGATTGCTTCCACTATCCAATTCGAGATACGCTGCTTTGACACAGCATCATCTTTACTGTCGCCGTCAAAGCAGACCAGCAGCTGCTCCGACTTACGCCACTGGCCGGAGCGGTGGACATAGGTACAGAGAGCTCTTACTGGACACAGCAGGTGCATCCTCTCTTGTTCCGGTGTGAGGAACGGCACCACAGGGTGGGCAGCCGATGTAGGCACTTTAGAAATATAATTCGGCCTAGGATACAGGAAGGCCTTGGCTAATCCAGGGGCAAAATCAAGGCAGGAAGGGGCAACAGAGAGAGCTTGTAGATCTCCCACTCGCTTGAGAGATGTCAGGGCCAGTAGGAGTAGGAGCTACCTTTAGAGTCAGAAGCTTCTCAGAGGCTGATTCTAAGGGCTCAAATGGGGCCCCTGACAGACCTTCCAAGACCACAGAAAGGTCCCAGGAAGGTATTCGGGGCCTGCAGATGGGCCTCAGCTGTCACCTGACACCACGCATGAACCTCAAAGTTAGAGGATGTTGCCCCACAGAGGCTCCATCAACAGGGGCATGGCTGGCACAGCTTCCATAGTTCTGGCTGATGGTGATAAATCAGCCCTCCGGCTTTAGACAGTAGATCCCTGCGGATGGGAATCTCCCAAGGAGTGCCGTCGAGCAGGGAAATTATCTCCGAGAACCATATTCGAGCTGGCCAATAAGGTGCTACTAGCAGCAGACGTAGACGGTCTTGGCGAACTCTCGCTAGAACTTGTGGGAGCAGAGCGATCGGGGGGGAAAGCATATAGCCGTGACCTTGGCCATGTGTGCACCATGGTGTCCAGCCCCAATGGTGCGGGAGGAGTGAGGGCGAACCACAGCGGGCAGTGTGTTGTCTCCTCGGAGGCGAACACATCCACTTCCGCTTGTCCGAACCTCCGCCGTATGGACTCCACCACTTGTGGATGGAGCCTCCAACCCCCGGGCCTCAGCCCCTGCCTCGACAGGATGTCTACCCCTACATTCCTGCTGCCCGGACTGTACATTGCACTCACTGACAAGAACTTTCCCTCTGCCCAGAGAAGAATTAGTTGCGCCTGCCTGAACAGGGGGCGTGAACGTAATCCTGAATGGTGCTTGATATATGTGACCACCGCTGTGTTGTCTGACACAACTAGCACATGGTGACCTCTCAACTGTGGAAGAAAGAATTTCAGTGCTAGGAATACAGGCCGCATCTCTAGGTGATTTATATGCCACTTCAGATGAGGGCCGCTCCAAAGACTGTGAGCTGGACAGCCATTTAAGACTGCACCCCAGCCCGTGAGGGACGCGTCTGTCATTACCGTCTTATGCGTCTGTCATTACCGAGGCTAGAAACTGCAGGTACCTCCAAGTACTCTGAGCACATAGGCATCGCTGCGTGACACTGATTACTCTCAGAGGTTTCATCCTCGGATGAAACCCCCGACTTTTCAGCCAGCACTGAAACGGTCTCATGTGCAATAGGCCCAACGGTATGACGTTGGCTGCTGATATTCCTATGTGGAAATATGCATCTTTCAGATCTATCGTCACAAACCAGTCCTCGGACTGAATCTGTGGCACGATAAGTTTGAGCGTCAGCATCTTGAACCTGTATGTCCGAAGATTACGGTTCAGATGATGCAGATCTAAAATTGGCCACATACTTCCATCTTTTTTACGGACCAGGAAATAACAGCTGTAAAAACCTCCCTCCTTAGGGAACGGGGTACAAGTTCTATGGCCCCTTTGTCCAAAAGGGAACTTACTTCCTGCGCTAACATTGGGCTCTGCTCTGTGCTGACAACTGTGGTGAGCACACCTCTGAACCGGGGGGGTCGAGCTCTGAACTGGACCCGGTAACCCTTTTCTATGGTAGACAGTGCTGCCAAATGGTCTTTCAGTGATGTTAGCTATTCCACATTTCACTGGAGGGAAAGCATCAGATTTCCGTCTCCCTGTGACAGCTCGCTGACCAGAGAAGGCTGAAAATGTGGGATGGCCTTGGCCAGGGCAGGCCCTACAGTAGCACTGGGGGCTAACTGCCCTAACAACCTCATGTCTCCTGATACGTCCCTCCATGGCCCATCGGGACCGTTCCTTCCTAGCCTGCTTTGCTTTTATGATCATTCTTAGATCTCCACTCTTAGATTCTTAGATTGTTTGGTCCTCCAGAGAGATAAATCTGTGGCGCGGCACAGCTCTGCCACTGCCTCGGGCCCATTTCCCTCCCCAGTATCGAGCTCCCTCAGCAGGTCTGCTTGGTAGGCCTGCAACACTGCCATTGTATGCAGTGACCCACAAGCAAGACCCGCTGCCACATAGGCTTTACCCACCTTACATGGCTTAGAAGGTAAAGTTGGCCTTACTAAATTACCTGCCATTGATGGAGAGAGGTGGCTTGCAAGCGCCTCCTCCACCTTCGGCATCGCTACATAGCCATGCTGCTCACTCCCCATGACGGCTGAGTAATCAGACATCGCGGGCTAAACATGGCTAGTGTATGGTGTTCTCCAGAAGCGTGATATCTCTTCATGCACTTCTGGAAAAAAGGGGAGTTTTCTGCGGTGTGAGGGAGATTTATATCTATTTTCACTGAAGAGGAAGCGCTCATCCAGCCTGCTACGAGTCACTTCCTCTTCCCCGGGCCAGTCTGTATTCAACTTTTGAACCGCCCTAGTGATCACCTCAAGCAGCTCTTTATACGCTTGACAGCTGCTGTCGGTTTTTGGTGTAATGGCTCCCTCTACCGACTCCTCGGAGTCAGCGAGGGTGTTCTGGCTTTCCATAGGGGAAGGAGGAGTCGCGACGTGAGCTCTAAAGTCAGGCGGAGAGCCGGACCCGGAAGACAGAGCAAGAGATAGAGCAGCGCTTGTCTCCGGCTCCTCTTCTAAATCCATATGAGAACCCCACGACCTTAGCCGGCTGGCTGCCTCGGCAGCGGCCGGCCCAGATCCGCGAGGCCCTGAAACCCAACTCCCTTCGAACGAGAAGAGAGCGAGCCGAGAGCGTAGCTGCCTAATTGTGAAACGTTCACAATGCTGACAGTCAGACCCCCCGAGGGCTGCTGTAGCATGCTCTATGCCCAAACACTTCACGCAGAAAGCGTGTCCATCTCCTCCCGTGATTAAACGGGAGCAAGGCGTAACACACTTCCTGAAATCCCTCTCGCTCATTATTTCCCTCTCTTTTCTTTTTCTAAAAAGGGATAGAAAAGTTTAGAGATTTTGAGAAAATATAGAGTCGAAATGAAGCGTTTTTTGTCACACGTTTTTTGTCTCGCTGAAGATAATAAGGCTGGCGGCGTTGTTCACAGGTGCCATATATATATCATGCGACGCGCTTAAATACCACGTCACCTGATCATGGCAAGCCTATAAGAAGAGGCATGATTTTACACAAGCTTCAGATACCGGTCACGCGCGCAAGGCGCTCCCATACTGTTATGCTAAATGCAACGTCGAAGTTCCCTTTGAAAGGGAACTCCACAAAATCCTGTACGCACTGAAGAGTAACACATTTTTTTATACAACATCATTAGTCTTAGATTACGTGGAGCGTCCGCTTTACCAGTCCCTGTGAACGAGCTGTTACTATGGAAACGATAATGTATTAGAACGAGCGCATTAATATAAACCTGTCTGAACCGACCTCTACAAACACCTTCTGACCAATCAGATTCAAGCGTAAGCAAATATAACAGAGTGCCTCTTGTATGTGACGCGTACTCTCCACTAAGCAGCCTTATATTAAAAAAAACAACCACAAGAAACAACCACACAACATTTGGGAGCTGCTGTTTTAAGTTCTTGGTCCTCAGATCGGTTTCGTGAGTGAGTACAGGAGCGTCTCTTCTATAACGACACGAAGTTTACAGAGTTTATTATAGAAAAACACTCGCCACAAAGCAGGTGGATATAAATATTTATGATTCCTCTTTTGGGCAGGAATGAGAAATCCAGCAATCGGAGAAGACACCGAGAGCTAGCGCAGTCATAAAGCTCGATCGTTTCCCTGTAAACGGCTTTAAAGGGAAGCGCTTACGTGTTTTATTGAAACCCCAGTCTGTGAACGAGGGAATAAACGTTGTTTAAAATGGAGAGTTACCCCTGCTGGTCTCAGTGAGGAATATAATCATCGTTCCGTCACTAACGTGGTGACTATCACGCCTTCAGACAAATACCAACAATGTGTCTGTGGTAAAGGAACGATGGAGCTGGAACTGTTTTTCTTCTTGTGAATTGATCCTTTTCCAGTTTACACACACACACACACACACACACACACACACACATTCACCGTAGCGCACTATGCTAAACCAGAGGCTACGTACTTCCTTCGCTCGTTAGCTACGTTAGCTATGTTAGCTGCGGTGCCGTAGTAAGGAAGTGGAGATGTCGTGCGTGATTAAGCGTTCTGAGTACAAGGAGCATTTCTGACTGAACTGTTCATTAATGACAGATCTCTGATTGACCGTGATGCTTGTTGCCGTGGGAAACGGTCCTCTTTGCTTCATCGTGTCTGATTTGTTAAGCAGTGATGCAAGGTTGTTTTTTTTCCTGAGTGACATCACATCATAAAGGCTTTACTCGTTTATTCTACTTTCATTTACACTGTATACATCATCGAATTATATAGCTGCCTCATTTACATATGTCATAAATATTCATATATCTCACATTAAATATTCATGTTCAGCATAATCTTAAGCATCTTGTTCTCCTCCTTGTTCTCTCTCTCTTCATCAATTCTCACTTCCTCTATCCCTCTCTCGTTCTCATCTTTTCATCACTATCCTTTATCACTCATCCATCTTTGGCATTGCCGTTATCTCTTCTTCACCGACTCGCTTCCTTTTGCTATCGTTCTGTTCATACCTCTAACACTCCTACCTTTATCTGTCTCCCTGTTTTCTTTCATTCCATCCATCATTCTCTCTCTTACTTTATCCTCTTTTTCTACTCTTCTCTCTTTCCTCTCTCTCTCTCCATTCTATCCTTATTCTTATGCTACCTTTCTCCATTTTAATTCCCTCCTTTCTCTGCATCTCTCCATCATCTCTTCCCCTCATTCTATCACCCACCTCTGCTTATCGTTCTCTTCAACTTCTCTTCTGGATCTCTCCTTTATTCTTTCGCTGCCTTTATCTTTCTCCATCTCCCCCACTCCATCCTTCCACTCTCTCTCTCTCTCTCTCTCTCCCTCTCTCTCTCCACCCCAGTGTGTGATGATGGAGAGTTTCTGTGTGCAGACGGACGAGTGTGTGTGTCAGAGAACTGGCTGTGTGATGGTGAAGCAGATTGTCCAGATTCTTCAGACGAGACGCCGTTTCACTGTGAGTTTATCATCATCACACTCATCACACACACACACAAACATCTCATACACCACATCTCTAACTCTTCATACACACACGAAGGACATTGTTTATCGAATCATTTCCATCCATGGTATGGAGGTGTAGAACTCTAAGTTCTTCTAGAAGGTTCTCCTTTAAGAAGGTCTACACCACTGAACTCTTTCTCATGATCTACCAGTCCACAATATCTACTGCGCTGTTCCTCACAGCTGCGTTATGGTGCAGGAACATTATAAAGAACCTGAACAAGCTAAAAAAGAAGTGTGTCAGGAAGGAAGGGTCAGGAAGAGGATGAGTCTGGAAGAGGAAGAGTCTGGTAGGAAGCCTGACCTCTACAGAGGCTCTAATGTGTAGAATGATGATGATGGAGAAACTGGAGCAGGTTCTAGCCAGCATCAGTTCCTCCACTATAAATCACACTGGAACATCTCAGGAGCTTTTGGGCCAGCAGTCGTGTGGGTAAACGTTAGAGAGGTTACTCTTAGTCCTGCTGTATGACTTTTTCAGAATGACAACTCTAATGGATTTCTATCTATTACCTGTTCATTTCTAACATGATCAAATGCCTTACTGTTGCTCTGCCGTCATTCCATCTGCACCCCGAAAAATCCCCATGAATTACGCTCGCCAGTCTGTGAGGAGGTGTAGAGAGAAAATGTTCCTTCTTTCATTCTTTCAGCCTCATTAAACACATCTTCCTGGAAAACAACAACAACAACAGTCTCAGATTAAAGACAACGCGGAGTCAGGAGGGGACGAGAGTGAAGAGCGTGATGTTTATTAACAGTCATTTCATTCCAACCAACAAAACAGAGGAAAGGAAAAGAGGACGAGAAGATGAGAGATGCAACTCGCTCCTGCACAAACGTTTCACTGGTTTAATCCGAACGCTTTCAGCTATTTATGTCTTTACGGCTCAGCACATCACCTTTCCTCTCGGCGTATAACGAAAACATGATCAATAACGGCCAGGTGCAACATTCTGTATAAATGATGTTCAGAAAAAGATCTCGCAGCAAAGAAGAAAAAACATTTATACAAATATTTTATAGTACAAATTTTTCTTTCATTATTTTGGGTGTTTTTGAGATTAGGTTATCATACCTTGAAAATTTCAAACTGTAATACCCGTGGCACAGAGAGGGGTGGAGAGAGCTGATAGTGTTTTTGTGTCTGCACGCAGGAGGGCGAAGTTTCATTGCTCACTCCGTAGGCAGCATCAAGAACAAAGATAAAGTGAGGTGAAGTGTGTGTGTGTGTGTGTGTGTGCGCGTGTGCAGTTCGGTTGATTGAAGACCCACTGGGCTGCCGCATTTTCAATCTAAAAACAAAATGTTCATTGCTGTGTAAATGTATTTGCCCCCTTCATGATCTTCCCAGATACATCCTTATTTGTCGCACTGTGTGGTATAAATAGTAGACAAGGTGAAGCTGAGCAAATAAAAAATCACAGTTTTTAAGTTGTTTAATTTATTAAAGGCACACCAATATCGCCAGTGTGAAAAGGTTAATAACTGGTTCCATGACCTTTAGCAGCAATATCTGCAGCCAAACCCTCCCTGTAATATCACATAAGTCTTCTACAATGCTCTGGAGGAACATTGGTAGGATTTGTGAGTGTGAGCTGCTCATATCGGGTCCAGCCACAGCGTCTCTATGGGGTTCGACACAGGGGTTCTTATCGGGCCGTTTTTCAGCCGTTCACACGTGCACTTGCCTTCATGTTTAGGATCGTTGTCTTGTTGCATAAGTAAATTATGTTTCAGCTTCAGCTTTACACTTTTCGTATATACACATGAAAATTCACACCCTTCAAAAATGTCTGTTTACCGAGGCATCAAAGCGTCTCCATGCCATCATTCTACCGCCATCGTGCTTCACTGTTCTCACGGGATTCTGACTGTGAAATGCTGTATTTTGTCCTGCGTCCCACACTTTTGGAACGTTATCACAGGAGAGACGAGGAACGAAGTTTCCTTTACTTAGCAGCGTTTCGTTCCACCTTACTATTCTCACATGAATCCTATTTCTGCACACTGACATTAACTGAAGTGAGAGAGGTCTGCAGTTCTTTGGATCTAGTTCTTGGATATTTCGTGGCCACTTCTCATAAGATTCAGCACTGTTATTCTTCTCCATTCTTCTCTCTGTAAGTCTTCTGCATCGGGAAAGTGCTGGTTATAATTTGTGCCTTAGGTACATTTAAAAAAGAACCTAACATTTATATTCACACCTTTCCCTTTGACTAAAAATACATAATTACCAGCTCTGTGTGTGTGTGTGTGTGTGTGTGTGTGTGTGTGTGTGTGTGTGTGTGTGTGTGTGTGTGTTTGTTTGTGACTTTGTGCGTGAAGCCTTGTCAAGCCCAGTCTCGGAGAAATCCACTTCCTGTTGGAGGACGTGTCAAGCAGTGAAAATTGATGATTAAAATTGATGATTAAACTTTGAGGACTCCTCCAGCAGGCGCCCAATCAGGAGCAAATTTAAAAAAGCGCACACACTCTATTTAAATGAGCTTCTCCCTGCAATTAACACGGTGCATTTAAATGGGGGCGCTGAATCGTGAAACAAGAACAGACTCGTTATTACAATTCAGACTCGTTAAGCTTGATTGTAATCGCAACAGCAGAGGACACACAAATCAATTCTGATGCTGTGACACGTTAATTAGCTTTTTAGGGAAAACAGAAAAACATTTTATATGGATAATAAGAATACAAATTATAATTGTTGTTATTATTATTAATATTATTAATAATAATAATAATACTCACTATGTTTTCCTCTAAATTCTGAACCTGAATAAGGAACGTATTGCCCTTAAATTAAGTAGGTATCATCTTCAGTAGGCTGAAAGCTCCCAGAAATGCCACTTGCATAACTGGGTGTAATGAAACATTCTTGATAACTATATAGTGTGTGTTGAATACCACCGTATTAAACCGTATAGCTGATTATTATTATTATTATTATTATTGTTATTATTATTGTTATTATTATGAGTGTGTAACAGAATGCTAATGTTTTTTGCATGACCTCCTACTTCTCAGTGGGGTTTTACACCCAGCTGCCAAACAGTGTACCACAAACACCAAACAGATGGTTCAGATCACTCAAGCAAATGCGATCCCAGCCTTCCCGACACTACTGAGATGCTTTAATGGGGACTTCTGTAGAGCCATCAGAGCAAAACCTACAGTAAAGTACACTCTGTACGTCAGTGTGAAGAGTTTCACTGCACAAAGATCTCTAAATGTCAACTACAGTCTGCACAGTGTGAGCGAGGTGCTGATGACCATGTGGGGACTCGCAGAAAAAGCTCTGAAGTACTCTCAGTGAGAATGACAGAAGGAGAAATAAATGAGAGAGAGATGGAGAGAAATGTTAGAAAGGCTCACGGTGTAAAGATGTTGAATGTCCCGAACACCTCGTATTTAACAGCCATAAGTTTCACCATGTTCTCAAGACGGACTGAAAAATTTCTCCACTATCATCATGATATTGGGACTAGTGCAGGATAGTGGGATTAGTGCGGGATTAGTGTAGGATAGTGAGATTAGTGTGGGATTAGTGCAGGATAGTGGGATTAGTGCAGGATAGTGGGATTAGTGTAGGATAGTGGGATTAGTGTTGGATGGTCGGATGGTGGGATTAGTGTCAGATGGTGGGACTAGTGTCAGGTGGTGGGACTAGTGTCGGATGGTTGGATGGTGGGACTAGTGTCAGGTGGTGGGACTAGTGTCGGATGGTTGGATGGTGGGACTAGTGTCAGGTGGTGGGACTAGTATCGGGTGGTGGGATTAGTGTAGGATAGTGGGATTAGTGCAGGGTGGTGGGATTAGTGTGGGATTAGTGCATTATAGTGGGATTAGTATAGGATAGTGGGATTAGTGTAGGATAGTGGGATTAGTGTCAGATGGTTGGATGGTGGGATTAGTGTCGGATGGTGGGACTAGTGCTGGATGGTTGGACTAGTGTAGGATAGTGGGATTAGTGCAGGATGGTGGGATTAGTGTAGGATATTGGGATTAGTGCAGGATGGTGGGAGTAGCGGCGGATGGTGGGACTAGTGCAGCATGGTGGGATTAGTGTCGGATGGTGGGAGTAGTGTAGGATGGTGGGATTAGTGCCGGATGGTGGGAGTAGTGTAGGATGGTGGGATTAGTGTAGGATAGTGGGATAAGTGCAGGATGGTGGGATTGGTGTAGGATAGTGGGATAAGTGCAGGATGGTGGGATTAGTGTAGGATATTGGGATTAGTGCAGGATGGTGGGATTAGTGTCGGATGGTGGGATTAGTGTCGGATGGTGGGATTAGTGTCGGATGGTGGGAGTAGTGTAGGATATTGGGATTAGTGCAGGATGGTGGGATTAGTGTCGGATGGTGGGATTAGTGTCGGATGGTGGGATTAGTGTCGGATGGTGGGAGTAGTGTCGGATGGTGGGATTAGTGTCGGATGGTGGGAGTAGTGTAGGATATTGGGATTAGTGCAGGATGGTGGGATTAGTGTCGGATGGTGGGATTAGTGTCGGATGGTGGGATTAGTGTCGGATGGTGGGATTAGTGTCGGATGGTGGGAGTAGTGTAGGATGGTGGGAGTAGTGTCGGATGGTGGGATTAGTGTCGGATGGTGGGAGTAGTATAGGATATTGGGATTAGTGTCGGATGGTGGGATTAGTGTCGGATGGTGGGAGTAGTGTCGGATGGTGGGATTAGTGTCGGATGGTGGGATTAGTGTAGGATATTGGGATTAGTGCAGGATGGTGGGATTAGTGTCGGATGGTGGGATTAGTGTCGGATGGTGGGAGTAGTGTCGGATGGTGGGATTAGTGTCGGATGGTGGGAGTAGTGTCGGATGGTGGGACTAGCGTCGGATGGTGGGACTAGCGTCGGATGGTGGGATTAGTGTAGGATAGTGGGACTAGTGTCGGATGGTGGGACTAGCGTCGGATGGTGGGATTAGTGTAGGATATTGGGATTAGTGCAGGATGGTGGGATTAGTGTCGGATGGTGGGAGTAGTGTCGGATGGTGGGATTAGTGTCGGATGGTGGGAGTAGTGTCGGATGGTGGGACTAGTGTCGGATGGTGGGACTAGCGTCGGATGGTGGGATTAGTGTAGGATAGTGGGACTAGTGTCGGATGACTAGGGTCGGATGGTGGGACTAGTGTAGGATGGTGAGATAACTGAAAGATAACTGTTTAAAAAGTAAGGAACAGGATGATGGGTGAATGAGAACAGTGAAGTTATGGAGGAATGCTCTAGAAAAGATGTTGTTTTAGTGCAGATATTGCCAGTTGATCTAATGTGGAGCTAATTCCACATCATACTGTGTAAGGAGTTTAAACAGGAAGTGATGTTTGTGGTCCCGAGGAGGGTCACGAGGGCAGAGGTTACACACAGGTCATTAAACAATCAGAAGGAGCTCAACACACTGCACTGGACAGTGACAGCAGCTTTTCAGTGTTTTACTCTCAATACGTAACCAAAAATAAAACGTGTCTCTGAGGAGGATGCATTTCTGCTGAAAATTAATCAGCCTCACCTGCTGTGACGCCTCATGCTAACTCCCTGATTCTCCTCCTTTTATTTCTGCCAAATATGGACAAACATTCCTTGTTATCAACCTGACAAAGCCCTGCATTGTAATTATGTTTACAGCTATTATTTACGTCCAGTCAGCAGCGTGGTTTTTCCCCTCACCTGCTGCTTTGTGTTTGTGCAGTTCCACACACTGCCCAGGCCCCCAGCAGACACACATATATTTATTCCAAATTGACTGAAAAAGGCTTTCAAATTTTTTGCTGTTTTATTTTATTGAGTTATAGTCGAGTTTGCTTGTATAAAATTCTTTCAGACAATATTATCCGTTATCTGAGGTTTTAGCTCCTTAAAACTGTCCCGTCATCGCAAGCCAGCGACTCCATTTCCCAGAATACTTCACTAACTACGAACATGGCCGAAGACAACTACACTTCCCACACACTCACACGAACATGTTCACCTTCTCCGGTGTTCTAATTAGAGACACCTGTTCCATGAGAGACTCACACACACACACACACACACACACACAACAAATTGTGATGTATATGCTCAGTTGTATTTTGTATCTGGCGTTACCAAGCCTCGTTACCAAGTAGTGATGGGAAGTTCGGATCATTTTACTGACTCTGATCTTTGAATCTCGTTCCGCAAAATGAACAAATCTTTTTTTCAAGTCATTTTGTTCACTTCAGCAGAATATAATTAAACTATAATTAAAGTGTATTATGGGCTTCAGACTATCTGCTCAAGTCTCTCTCTCTCTCTCTCTCTGCCTCTCTCTCTCTCTCTCTCTCTCTCTCTCTCTCTCTGTCTGTCTCTCTCGCTCTCTTTTGGGGTGTGTCCGGAAACAATTCACTCTCCAAGACAACCCGTTGTTCCCGAGTCATAGTAACGATTCGTTCATTTTGAATGACACATCGCTTACCAAGCCTCGTTACCGTGCTTGTATTTATGGTTTTGACTTTGTTGACGGTCCTGGACTTGTCTCTGGCCTGGTCTCTGGAATTGTCTCTGGCCTGGTCTCTGGCCTGGTCTCTGGAATTGTCTCTGGCCTGGTCTCTGGAATTGTCTCTGGCCTGGTCTCTGGACTTGTCTCTAGCCTGGTCTCTGGACTTGTCTCTGGACTTGTCTCTGGCCTGGTCTCTGGAATTGTCTCTGGCCTTGTCTCTGGACTTGTCTCTGGCCTGGTCTCTGGAATTGTCTCTGGCCTGGTCTCTGGCCAGGTCTCTGGCCTGGTCTCTGGAATTGTCTCTGGCCTGGTCTCTGGAATTGTCTCTGGCCTGGTCTCTGGACTTGTCTCTAGCCTGGTCTCTGGAATTGTCTCTGGCCTGGTCTCTGGACTTGTCTCTGGCCTGGTCTCTGGAATTGTCTCTGGCCTGGTCTCTGGAATTGTCTCTGGCCTGGTCTCTGGACTTGTCTCTGGCCTGGTCTCTGGACTTGTCTCTGGCCTGGTCTCTGGACTTGTCTCTGGACTTGTCTCTGGCCTAGTCTCTGGAATTGTCTCTGGACTTGTCTCTGGACTTGTCTCTGGCCTGGTCTCTGGAATTGTCTCTGGCCTGGTCTCTGGCCAGGTCTCTGGCCTGGTCTCTGGAATTGTCTCTGGCCAGGTCTCTGGCCTGGTCTCTGGAATTGTCTCTGGCCTGGTCTCTGGAATTGTCTCTGGCCTGGTCTCTGGCCAGGTCTCTGGCCTGGTCTCTGGAATTGTCTCTGGCCTGGTCTCTGGCCTTGTCTCTGGCCTGGTCTCTGGAATTGTCTCTGGCCTGGTCTCTGGAATTGTCTCTGGCCTGGTCTCTTTGCCTTGTCTCTTTGCCTTGCCCAGTTTGGAATGTTTGCCTGATCGACTGAGCCTTGCCTGTCTGTGTATTTATTTCTGTATGAGTCTTTGGACTTGTTATATTACTAAACTGCCACACCTGCACTTGCTTCCTTCTGTGCCTCCATTACGTGACAAAATATTATATCATTGACTCTTAATAGCGAACTACACACTCGTACACAATTTTTTTTTAATTAACTGAAACATTATTAAGCATTATTATTGACTTATATACTCTTATTGTAGCAGCTTTTGGTGGAAGTCTGAACTTGCTGATATTAAAAGTCAGTATATGATCCAATGTTCTGTTTTATGGTTTCTTCTGGGGTTTTTTTTTCGCTCTGCAGATGTCTGAGGTGGTGTTATTTCCACCAGTATAACACCTGTGGCGATCTGCCAAATCACAGCCGCTATCTATCACACATGCTCTTTTGCTTAAAATCGCATTCATAGAGGAATATAAAAACGAAATTTTCACCCTCTTGTTTGTCTGAACTTTTAACACCACGCGTATCACAGCTAAGCTTCCACAAAACAAAATGCCACACGGTTTTAAATCAGGATTTCACACGAGCGTTTCTGTGCGAATTAAACAGATGTTTGTGTTTGTTAAAATTAGATAGTTAAATGATTCACAGACTTTTCTTCATAAGAAGAACAGAAACACTGTTTTTGTTAAATGATATCCCTCTAACAAGAGCTGTGGGTCATCCTGCACTGAGGACTGGGGATGATGAAGGGACACTCGGACTGTGGGTCGTATTCAGAGTCCAAACGTTACGTCAGTGTCTCCGTGAGGAAAGTTCTGGATTGTGATTGGGTCAGAAGGTGTTGATGAATTTTCTATAGCAGCAGCTCTGACAGTCGCGCAGGTTTATATGAATGCGCTCGTTCTAACATACAGCCGCTATAATGAAGTGAGAACAGGAACTAAATAAATGTAACTAAATACGGATAAAAAAAACATGATTCTTTAATTAGATGAACTAACAAAACAAATAATCTAACAAAAAAAAACAACAGAAAGTCTTAAATTCAATTAGTACTGTAAAGGAATAAATTAAATAACCATCCAATAGATCAAATAAGTCAACATTTTTCTTTCTTCTTGAGTGCTGAGGGTCTGTCAGACGATTTATCAAGTGAAGTGCACGTCTGTTCTGTTTCGCACCTCCCACTGAGCTTTAATAGCTGTGACTGCACACATCATCAGCTGCCTGCCTCACTGACATGAAAGATTTATGTTTTTTCCCAGCCACATTATTTGTCATGCGACGACAACAATGTGGCTTCTTGGTTTCTGAGTTTCATTTCTGAATGATGTATGGTTCTCCAGAAAGAGGAGCGTATTGCTTCATATGGACGTTATAGATACTGTTCTTCTTCTTCTGGTTGAAGTCACCAACATGGCGCCAAACAATAATTTACTCAAAACTACTGTTATAGCAAAACACTGTCGCCGGAACACGTTATACATTTACTTATAGATTTCTAAATAGCTAGTCAGCTTGGTAATTCGCTTCTGTGATTTAATCGAATAAATTATATCTAATTAAAGCAACAATTCCCAAGATATAATCTCCCCAGCAGGTCCTGGCTCTGCCCTGAGGTCTCCATCCACTGGGACGTGTCTGATACAGCTCTGTCAGGAACCAACCGGTCCCTACAGTAAAGTGCTCAAACCACCTCAACTGGCTCCTTGTAATTAAAAGTTTGTTGGTCCAAATCTCCAGAACAGGTGGCATTTCTACAGCTCTGCCCTTTGGATCCGTTTAGCAGCACATATCTCGATTCACTTTCGAGGTGGAGTCAGACCACCTCGCTCTGAAGAGCTCCAAACCGAGCGCGCGTGCCGTGATCTAACCTGCCTAAAGAACCGCGCAGAGAAGCAGAGCACACCAGAGTTATGTGTTGAGCGACATATCGTGACTGTGGTCTCCTACAACACACCCCAATCAGAGCATCGTGTTTCGGCGGGGTTGATCAGCTCGGACTGGTCGGTTCCATCATGGCAAGAAGTTTTTCTGCAGTTTAAAATTTGACGGTTTAAACGTAGGTCTGAAAGGGTTCATATTCTACAGAACCCCCCCCCCCCCCCCCCCCCCCCCGAATAAATTGCAGTAGAGATCCAGTGGGTGCTAAAAAGCTGTTGTGAAAGTGTGAAATCGCACTGTCCGTGGTGTGGAAGCTGCACTGTCCAGCTGGCAGGACCATTATCCTTGCAAAGCTGGGAGGGAACTTGAGCATGCACTTAATTAGACGCTTAATTATCAGTGGGACCGACTGGGTTATTTCTACACAACAATATGTGTGTTAAGTGTGAGAGACAGCTCGTAATTTGGAGTTGCTAGGCAGCCAATTTGCATTAGGCTCTCCGCAGTGCACATTTATGCAGCTGTCTCGCACCACACGGAGACGAGAAAGTAAAATCTGTCAGTGTGAAAAATCCAAACTGCCAATACACATCACGTATTCCTCAACCGTTAATACGTGCACATAATTAATACATAAATCATAAATCATACGTTTTACTTAACGCTGTGTTGGAGTTCGTGACTGGATACGACAAGTAGGCAGTTCGTTAGTAAAGTCTAAACTAAAGCTTTATTACGAGCGTGAGCGTGAGTAAGGAAAAAAAAGTATCACAAATTGGTAAATTAATGAATTCGCATCCAATCGTTAGATTCTGTAGAGCAGCTGGCTTGTTAGTAAACTACATTTTACTTTAAATGTCAGTCTTTTCCGAAAGCGAAATGCACGGTGACGCTCGTACACTTCTCCGGTTTGAGTCTCACGCGTACTCAAATGTCTTAAATGGAACTTTTGAGACGGACGTCATTAAGACGTGACGCAAAACGGTGCGTTAATAAGGTCTCGGACCCTGCGTCCGACTGTTACTCCTGAAATACACATCAAATCAAGCTAAATGAGACGGAACGCTGAATGAATAACTGCTAGGAATATTAAAACCTGCAGTTCGTGGTTCGGAGAAGGAAACAGGAGGCGTGTTTTGTGATCTTTTTTGAACACTTATTCCTTTGATCCGGATAATCGATCTCTTTGTCCGTTAACTGTGTTTTTATTGACTGATAAGCTAATGAAGCGCTAGGGGAGCTGCTGCGTTTTGTTACTCTGATACACCGCTGAAAACATTGGTCCATTGTGTTTTAGTGGAAAAGCTCGAGTCGGAGATCTTTATGAGCTATAGGGTGAAGTCAGGGGTGCGCAGAGAGAGAAAAAAACGACCGAGCCGACGTGACATTTTAAGCACGTTTCCGTTCCATTAGAATCTGTTAATCATCTGGCTTGTGAAACTGTTTTAAAAGTTGAACGTGTTAAGCGCATTGAAAAGTAGCATGCAGCGCTGAACGAGGGGAACTCTAGTTAACACTCTGTTGAGCAGTCAGCTCATTAGTACACGGTTTAAGCGTGACTCTCGGTGCTTACTGAAGCGAAACGCATCGAGAGCTAACACGAAATGGTGCTAAGATTCCCACGTACGTGTACACAGGTGCAGCTCCAGGTCCAGAGAGAGCGACCCGAGAGCGATCCTGATATTTTTACACACGTTCTGTTTGAGGAAAGTGGGACGGACCTCCGTTCACTCGACGCTCCTCTCGAGACCTTTCGTAAATAAGACAGGAGAGAGAGAAACCGCGGGGGATCCGTCTGGGGGATCTGAGCGAGAGAGAGGAAACGAGGGACTTGTTAAAGAACAGCGATCTCCCTCTGATACCTCATTAATATCAGAATCAATACAGCGGGCTGGTACGTGACTTTTCTCCCCTGCGGTTCTCATACCTGCAAGCTAGTTGCTTTTTGGCGAAATTCGCCATTTTGAATCAAAATATGTCATTTACGTGAATCGTGTAGATCCAAAGAGGGCTTTTTTTTGGTGTGGGGGTGAAACTGGAAGCACAATAAGGGCCCGTTCTTTTATTCGTTATATTCACTGTAGACGCGGTCATGCTGTGCGACGCGCTCGTTTTTTCGAGATGGAAAATCCCACTTTTTTTTTTTCTTCAGAATTCTGCAAGTGCACCGCAGGTCATGTGACAAGAACCAACCAATCAGCTTCACCCTTTCTCTTTGTCCACTCTGAAACAGGCTTTGAATCTGACGGAGCGGTTGGATTAGTCGGTGAAATTCTCCGTGTTTTCCCCATGATTGAAGAGTGGGTGCACCCAAACACCATGTTTTCTGTCTCTCTTCTAAATAAATACACCTAGTAGCAGAGCTTCTGCAAGGGATTTGA
>NC_030442.2:4757500-4810000 GCF_001660625.3 Ictalurus punctatus | reverse complement strand
TGATGGAGTGATGGAATGATGGAGTGATGGAATGATGGAGTGATGGAATGATGGAGTGATGGAATGATAGAGTGATAGAGTGATGGAATGATGGAGTGATGGAGTGATGGAATGATAGAGTGATGGAGTGATGGAATGATGGAATGATAGAGTGATATAGTGATGGAGTGATGGAATGATGGAGTGATGGAATGATAGAGTGATGGAGTGATGGAATGATGGAGTGATGGAATGATAGAGTGATGGAGTGATGGAATGATGGAGTGATGGAATGATAGAGTGATGGAGTGATGGAATGATGGAGTGATGGAATGATAGAGTGATGGAATGATGGAATGATGGAGTGATGGAGTGATGGAATGATAGAGTGATGGAGTGATGGAATGATGGAGTGATGGAATGATAGAGTGATGGAGTGATGGAGTGATGGAATGATAGAGTGATGGAGTGATGGAGTGATGAAGTGATGGAATGATAGAGTGATGGAGTGATGGAGTGATGGAATGATAGAGTGATGGAATGATGGAGTGATGGAGTGATGGAGTGATGGAATGATAGAGTGATGGAGTGATGGAGTGATGGAATGATAGAATGATGGAGTGATAGAGTGATGGAGTGATAGAGTGATGGAGTGATGGAGTGATGGAATGATAGAGTGATAGAGTGATGGAGTGATAGAGTGATAGAATGATGGAGTGATAGAGTGATGGAGTGATAGAGTGATGGAGTGATGGAATGATGGAGTGATGGAATGATAGAGTGATGGAGTGATGGAATGATAGAGTGATGGAATGATGGAGTGATGGAATGATGGAGTGATGGAATGATAGAGTGATAGAGTGATGGAATGATGGAGTGATGGAGTGATGGAATGATAGAGTGATGGAGTGATGGAATGATGGAATGATAGAGTGATATAGTGATGGAGTGATGGAATGATGGAGTGATGGAATGATAGAGTGATGGAGTGATGGAATGATGGAGTGATGGAATGATAGAGTGATGGAGTGATGGAATGATGGAGTGATGGAATGATAGAGTGATGGAGTGATGGAATGATGGAGTGATGGAATGATAGAGTGATGGAATGATGGAATGATGGAGTGATGGAGTGATGGAATGATAGAGTGATGGAGTGATGGAATGATGGAGTGATGGAATGATAGAGTGATGGAGTGATGGAATGATAGAGTGATGGAGTGATGGAGTGATGAAGTGATGGAATGATAGAGTGATGGAGTGATGGAGTGATGGAATGATAGAGTGATGGAGTGATGGAATGATGGAGTGATGGAATGATAGAGTGATGGAGTGATGGAATGATGGAGTGATGGAATGATAGAGTGATGGAGTGATGGAGTGATGGAATGATAGAGTGATGGAGTGATGGAGTGATGAAGTGATGGAATGATAGAGTGATGGAATGATGGAGTGATGGAATGATAGAGTGATGGAGTGATGGAATGATGGAATGATGGAATGATGGAATGATAGAGTGATGGAGTGATGGAATGATAGAGTGATGGAGTGATGGAGTGATGAAGTGATGGAATGATAGAGTGATGGAATGATGGAGTGATGGAATGATAGAGTGATGGAATGATAGAGTGATGAAGTGATGGAATGATAGAGTGATGGAATGATGGAGTGATGGAATGATGGAATGATAGAGTGATATAGTGATGGAATGATGGAGTGATGGAATGATAGAGTGATGGAGTGATGGAGTGATGGAATGATAGAGTGATGGAATGATAGAGTGATGGAATGATGGAATGATAGAGTGATATAGTGATGGAGTTCACTGTCCTGATGTGGAGAGGAAATGTAGGAGATCAGAGTTTTGTCTTCTCCTGAAGAGAACAGAGCGCGAGGTCTGACGGTTCTTCAGTTCTCCGCTCAGTCAGTTCCCAGTGAAATAGAAGTTGACCCTATAAGCGTGGTTTCGTCTTCTCCCGTCATGTACGAGCTCTCGTTAAACGTCTACGGAGACGTCAGGAAGAAAGACAAAGCTCGGAAGGAAGTAGCAGAGCTCGCCGGTGTCTCAGGTGAGCGTGCGTCGCTAGCACAGTTCCATCGTTTTGCTAATCAGGCCACGCCCACAAGAAACAACAGCACTGCAAGCAGCACGAGTGATTAGTCACCTGCTGGTATGAACGTGGTATGAGGTTAGTCTACGTTAAGCTCCGCCCCCGGTCGGTCCGGTGTGTAATAAATACACTGCGCTGACGGCCTTTAGCTCCTGGGTGCTTGCTGCACTTCATTAAGGACCGTTAATATCAAGTGCAGATGTTTAATAACTAATAAAGTTCTGCAGTGTTGCATACAGCCAGCGCCGCTTTAACCTTTCACACAACACGACGCCGACACTCCTCTGCCACGCCGCGGGAACATAAAGCCCTTTTTTAATAAATATAGACAGACGCTCCCGCGTTACGAGGGTGTGATTCAGCACTTTTAAATTTAAGTGGCGTTTTAGTGTGTTTCCTTTGATGCATTTCACAAAAGGACTCCCTCCAGCTCAAGGTTACTGTCAATAGCCGGCCATAACGGTCAGATTTACGGTCCCCGGCGCGAGCGTTCATCACTTAGCGCTTCATAAATTCCCGGATTACAATACAAATGGTGAATGAAGCGGTTTTGTTCCATCAGCGCGGGTTAGAGGTGTTAGACGGGGTTCATTTTTTATTCACGACTGCGTAAATTTAGACCGTTTTTTTAATTCTTTCAAAAAAAATCTTTTACTTAATTGACTTGAAAACGTTTGTGCAGGATAAGCACCTTATTACACGTGTGTGTGAGTGTGTAACGCTGTACAGTGTGTCGTAGGAAATGACCGAACAATCTCGTCATCCTTCAGGACGAAGCGCGGGCCGGAGACGTGAGCGCCGTATTTATTCGGGATGAAGGTTCAGCGTGACACGACACGGCGTCGGTCGTTGCGCAGAACAGCTCCTGTTCCCGTCCTTTCCTTCCGGATTAAAAAGGCAGATTTATTATTATTTCTTGTATTTATAAATTAGAAGCCGTGTTTCAGCAGGTTGTGAGTTTAAATCCCAGGCCCACCTGCGAACAAGGGCTGATCCTTTACGCAGCACACTTCCTGTCTAAGTAGTTTGGAAATGAAATGGAACCTGCAGAAAAAAACAGGAGGGTTTTTTTTTCCTTCCCAGACTGTGAATGCACTGATTTCTCCATTACGGAATCATTTTACGGAGCTTCTCAGCGACAAATCGCTGCGCTAGTCCGAGCTAGTTTCAGCTAAAGAACTAGCCTAGCATGCTCGCTAGATTCCGAAACGCAGGTCGGGGTGTAACGATGATGACGAGGAGGATGTTTGTCCTCAGGATCGTTTGAGCTGTGTGTGTGTGTGTGACGTGAGTGTATGCAGGTGTAAGTGGGACGTCATGTGCTTGTGTTGCGATGACGATTTGAATACTCAGTTCAGTTTCCTGGTACTCGCTCACCACTCATTGTTCCACCACTTTGTCCTCCATGTTTGTTTGTTCTTGATCGTCCCCTGAGCTGTGACCTGATTGGTCGGGGAACGAAAAAGAAGAACTTTTTTTTTTTTTTTAACTTTGGACCATAAAACACAGATAACAGCTCTTTTTTAAAAATATATTTATTTATTTATTTAAAGCAGCTGTATTTGGTCCGCCGCGCAGCTGCGTCCCGTGGGATTGTGTGTAGTGTAATGTGTGCGCTGGTGTTAAGAGCAAACACAGGGTGTGTAAGCAGCTTTACCGCTGATCCTCACTAACACACACACTGTGTTAATTACACAAAGAGGAAATCGCTCTGGATAAAAGAGCCAGAATTGTGTTTTTATCTTAGTGTGTGTGTGTGTGTGTGTGTGTGTTTCAGAGCTGCTGCAGAGCTGTAGAGAGCTGCAGTGTGAGTTTGGGTGTGTGAGGATGAAGACCGGTGCTGTGTGTTACTGTGCAGACGGACTGGAGCTGGAAGACAATGGGAGGACGTGCAGAGGTGAACACACACACACACACACACACACACACACACACACACACAGAGTCAGAGAGGACGTGTGGGTAAATCCTATTGTTACATTGTGTTCCTGGACAAGTCCGACTCGTCTTACTCTCTCAGCGCTGCAGTAAAGTTCGCCACCCAGATGTTCTGAAACATGTGGTGTTCTGCAGCAGTGAAGCTTCTGGATCCTCTCAGTATTCAGTATGTAAATATTCACAGAGCTGCTGATGACTGAACATCATTCAGATTCACACACTGCAGTCAATACCTCTAGAACTCACTGTGCTCCAACACTGCGCCAACCTTACTGCCTTCACTGCACTCATCTTACCACTCGCTCACTGATAAATCTCTCTCTCTCTCTCTCTCTCTCTCCCACCTGTCTCTCTCTCCCCCACCCGTCTCTCTCTCCCCCCACCTGTCTCTATCTCCCCCCACCTGTCTCTATCTCCCCCACCTGTCTCTATCTCCCCCCACCTGTCTCTCTCTCCCCCCACCTGTCTCTCTCTTCCACCTGTCTCTATCTCCCCCACCTGTCTCTATCTCCCCCCACCTGTCTCTCTCTCCCCCCACCTGTCTCTCTCTTCCACCTGTCTCTATCTCCCCCACCTGTCTCTCTCTTCCACCTGTCTCTATCTCCCCCCACCTGTCTCTCTCTCCCACACCCGTCTCTCTCTCCCCCCACCTGTCTCTATCTCCCCCCACCTGTCTCTATCTCCCCCCACCTGTCTCTCTCTCCCACCTGTCTCTATCTCCCCCCACCTGTCTCTCTCTCCCACCTGTCTCTATCTCCCCCCACCTGTCTCTATCTCCCCCCACCTGTCTCTCTCTCCCACCTGTCTCTATCTCCCCCCACCTGTCTCTCTCTCCCACCTGTCTCTATCTCCCCCCACCTGTCTCTCTCTCCCCCCACCTGTCTCTATCTCCCCCCACCTGTCTCTCTCTCCCCCCACCTGTCTCTATCTCCCCCCACCTGTCTCTATCTCCCCCCACCTGTCTCTCTCTCCCACCTGTCTCTATCTCCCCCCACCTGTCTCTCTCTCCCACCTGTCTCTATCTCCCCCCACCTGTCTCTCTCTCCCACCTGTCTCTATCTCCCCCCACCTGTCTCTCTCTCCCCCCACCTGTCTCTATCTCCCCCCACCCGTCTCTCTCTCCCCCCACCTGTCTCTCTCTCCCTCCACCTGTCTCTCTCTCCCCCCACCTGTCTCTCTCTCCCCCACCCGTCTCTCTCTCCCCCCACCTGTCTCTCTCTCCCCCCACCTGTCTCTATCTCCCCCCACCTGTCTCTATCTCCCCCCACCTGTCTCTCTCTCCCACCTGTCTCTATCTCCCCCCACCTGTCTCTCTCTCCCACCACCTGTCTCTATCTCCCCCCACCTATCTCTCTCTCCCCCCACCTGTCTCTCTCTCCCCCCACCTGTCTCTCTCTCCCCCCACCTGTCTCTCTCTCCCCCCACCTATCTCTCTCTCCCCCACCTGTCTCTCTCTTCCACCTGTCTCTATCTCCCCCCACCTGTCTCTATCTCCCCCCACCTGTCTCTATCTCCCCCACCTGTCTCTCTCTCCCCCACCTGTCTCTCTCTCCCCCACCTGTCTCTCTCTTCCACCTGTCTCTATCTCCCCCCACCTGTCTCTATCTCCCCCCACCTGTCTCTATCTCCCCCACCTGTCTCTCTGTCCCACCTGTCTCTATCTCCCCCACCTGTCTCTATCTCCCCCCACCCTATCTCCCCCCACCTGTCTCTATCTCCCCCCACCTGTCTCTCTCTCCCCCCACCTGTCTCTCTCACCCCCCACCTGTCTCTCTCTCCCCCCACCTGTCTCTATCTCCCCCCACCTGTCTCTCTCTCCCACCTGTCTCTCTCTCCCCCCACCTGTCTCTCTCTCCCCCCACCTGTCTCTCTCTCCCCCCACCTGTCTCTATCTCCCCCCACCTGTCTCTCTCTCCCACCTGTCTCTATCTCCACCCACCTGTCTCTCTCTCTCCCCACCTGTCTCTATCTCCCCCACCTGTCTCTCTCTTCCACCTGTCTCTCTCTCCCCCCACCTGTCTCTCTCTCCCCCCACCTGTCTCTATCTCCCCCCACCTGTTTCTCTCTCCCACCTGTCTCTATCTCCACCCACCTGTCTCTCTCCCCCCACCTGTCTCTCTCTCCCCCACCTGTCTCTCTCTTCCACCTGTCTCTATCTCCCCCCACCTGTCTCTCTCTCCCACCTGTCTCTATCTCCACCCACCTGTCTCTCTCCCCCCACCTGTCTCTATCTCCACCCACCTGTCTCTCTCTCCCCCCACCTGTCTCTCTCTCCCCCACCTGTCTCTCTCTTCCACCTGTCTCTATCTCCACCCACCTGTCTCTCTCTCCCACCTGTCTCTATCTCCACCCACCTGTCTCTCTCTCCCCCCACCTGTCTCTATCTCCACCCACCTGTCTCTCTCTCCCCCCACCTGTCTCTCTCTCCCTCCAACTGTCTCTCTCTCCCCCCACCTGTCTCTCTCTCCACCCACCTGTCTCTCTCTCCCCCCACATGTCTCTCTCTTCCCCACCTGTCTCTCTCTTCCCCACCTGTCTCTCTCTCCCCCCACCTGTCTCTCTCTCCACCCACCTGTCTCTATCTCCCCCACCTGTCTCTCTCTTCCACCTGTCTCTATCTCCCCCCACCTGTTTCTCTCTCCCACCTGTCTCTATCTCCACCCACCTGTCTCTCTCTCTCCCACCTGTCTCTCTCTCTCTCCCACCTGTCTCTCTCTCCCCCCACCTGTCTCAATCTCCCCAACTGTCTCCCCACCTGTCTCTCCCCCTCACCTCTCCCCCCCACCTGTCTCTCTCACCCCCCATCTGTCTCTCTCTCTCTCCCACCTGTCTCTCTCTCTATCTCTCCTTAATTAATTATTTCTTTCTCTTTCTCCCTCACTCCGCTTCTCTTTCTGTCTCTCATTATTTCTCCCATTATCATGTGATGTTATATTTGCACTCCGCTTCAGACAGCGCAGAACACGGTTAAAGCTTCGAGACAACATCCATAACACATTTGTGGCTTAATCAGGGGAAGTGAGTTGCATGATGGGAACCTGAGATTGTGGAAATGAAATAAATTCTCACCAAGAGGGGGCGCTGAAAAAAAAAAAAGCGCCTAACGACTTTTTGGACAAAGCTTAGCGACCTTCTGTCTTCTGTCGGCAGCTCTGTCCTGCAAGCGCGAGGTGCTGCTTTCCCGCTGCACTCACACCTCTCTGAGTGAGTGTCTTAGAGCCGGAGATTTAACAAATTCACATAACAAAATCATTCTTATGCAGGTGTTTTTAGAAAGTAAGACGGATATAATGTAACATGTTTTACATGTAAAACAGTCCACGTTATCACAGCTTAGTTCTCTTCTTCAAAGTAGTTATAGTGTTCAGGAACATTGTATATCATTCATGTTCCACACCTGTCCGTTATATAGTTTTGTAAAAGTATTTTTGTAAATCATAAAAGTTATGAAAAGTAATTAAAAAAAGTAAAAAAAAAACAACAAAGGCAAAAAAATCTATATCTATCTATTAAAAACAGTTTATTGATTAGGTGTATGTATGTGTATATTTATATATATATATATATATATATATATATATATATATATATATATATATATATATCACTATACCTGGTCTCCTCCAATATGGGGGGGGGGCGGTGCCACATTATATGGAAGGCTTGGGGGGGCTTTAGTTGCAAAAGGTTGAAGCTCTGTTCTTCACTAATAGTGTTTACACCCTTAGAGTGTAGGATGTGAGGTGTGTGTGTGTGTGTTATGTCGTGTGTTTCAGATCGTGATGAGTGTGCGGATTACGGTGTGTGTAGTCAGACGTGCACGAACACTCTGGGCTCGTATCGATGCGAGTGTGTGGACGGTTTCAGTCTCCAGGCAAACAGACGTTCCTGTAAAGCCAAAACCGGTGAGCGCATTCTTCTTCTTCTTCTTCTTCATCATCATCATCATCATCATGTGAGTTTTTAAACCTGAGCTTTAACACTGAACACCGGCATGAAGCTGAGTCAGTTGTTCACCCAGTTTCTGAGACAAAAGGTCTTCATGCTGAGCTCTGCCGTAGCTGTGTCCAGACCCTGACTGGAGCTTTGGAGTCCTCATCTTGTCGTGATTACTGATTAATGATTAGTGACCTGTTTAAGATGCAGCTCCATTTTGAATATGCAAATCTACATTAAAAGTGATTTGCTATATATACACTGCGTATATGTAAAACGCAGCTCACATGCCGTGAAGTCTGAGTGCCAAGGTACCGAGGACGTCTGCAAAGATGGGGGCGTGGTCACTGATAGTGGGCGGAGTTGTCCTGTCTGAATGTGTTCATCTGAAATGCTATTACTGGCGGAAAATCTCCTCAATCGAAGATAAAAAAAAAGTAAAGATCTGATTGACGCAGTCGTGGCTCTCTTTAATTGTGGCGCAAGGACAGTCAGCTTTTTTTATTTAAAAGAAAATAATAATTTATTACAACATCATCATGTGTTTTAAATGATTTAACACTGAGTCACTCTCATCTTGTGCTCTAATTCATTTCAAGTTCACTCCATTTTTGATTTTACCTGTGATTATATATCGTCATGACTCATCATTAACACTTTCTTCATGATGGAAGTACTTTTCTTTAAGTCACTTCTTAAAGTCTTTGAAGGATTAAAAGTTAGGATTAGGTCTCACTTTTGACCGGACCTGATGGATTACACACTAATCATACTGGAATCAGATTCTGATCAAGGAAAATATTCTGTACTCTCCTGCAGAATAGATTTAATAATAACATCGATCCGAAAGTTTACACTGTAGCGAAATTTAAGACGTGATTTGTGTTTATATTGACTGCGGACTGTGGGGACGAGCGTGCTCGACACGCTTACAGTTAACACAAACTGCCAAAAATAAATACACCCGGATTAGTCAGAGTGAAAACTTCAGTAACGGGTGAAACCCAGGCGGTTCATGGCAGAGGAGTGCGTGCGAGTGTCTGCTCTCGAACGGTCCGTTACGCTTAAAATAATTAAAACTGCAGCGTGTGATGGGAAATAAGTCCGATCTTAATGAAGAGTCAATCAACCCTCATTCACGCTGATGAAGACTGACTGTCAGCGCCAGAAATAAATAGCCACTTAATCACGCTCTATATGCATCAAAATCCTCTCGAAAAAATTAGAAATAATTGGCGTACCTTATGTCAACATTGATCGTTCTTCAGTGAAGGAGTTTAAAGCTTCGTGTCACGGCTGCAGCATGTTGATGGAAAACACACTGACGGCTGACGCTCCGCTGCTTATATCCTCATAGATCTGATCCAACACGTCCGTTCTGCTGTAATTATCTACATCACGTCAGTAAAATATCATCAGTTATACCTCATGCGCTCCTAAAATATACACTTTCTCTTTCTTGCTTCATGTCAGTGGTAAAAGTTAGGAGGTAACACGCGGTCATTCGTTGTGCTGAGTTCTGGATGGTGATTGGTCAGAAGGTGCTGATTAATTCTCTACAACAGCAGCTCTGACAGTAGCGCAGGTTTATATCAACGCGCTCGTTCTAATACCTTATCGTTTCTATAGCAACTCCTCAATCGAGAGAGGGACTCGTACGGCGGCGAACGTTTTTAAAAGAACCGTTGAAGAGAAAGGAGATGTTTAAACGTGTATGGAAGGAGTCTCCAGTGTCAGCGCTTTGTAACAGTCAGAGGTAAAGCTGTAACTTGAAGGTTTCTGACAACTTCAGGAGTTTATGCTTACTCCGTAACACGACGGGCCGCATTTATTTATTTATTTATTTTATTTTTCGGGAGTGGGGGGGGGGGGGGATGCTGGTGAGGGAGCAGGAACTAACTCGTGTCACCAACATTAACCAACCAACACTGGAGTGATTATTGACTCCAGCCTATCATTTGATGCTCATGTAGATAATATTACTAGGATCGCCTTCTTTCATCTCCAGAAATATTTCTAAGATAAGAAACATATTGTCACTACATGATGCGGAAATACTAGTTCATGCATTCGTCACCTCTAGATTAGATTACTGTAATGCCTTACTGTCTGGATGTTCCAGTAGGAATATAAATAAGCTCCAGTTAGTCCAGAATGCAGCTGCTAGAGTCCTAACTAGAACTAGAAGATACGACCATATCACACCGATATTATCAATACTGCACTGGCTCCCAGTGAAATCTCACATTAATATAAAATACTTTTATTAGCCTATAAAGCACTAAACGGTCTCACGCCACAATATCTAAGCCACCTTTTGGTTTTCTATGATCCGCCACGCCTACTTAGATCAAAAGATGCAGGCTATCTGACGGTACCTCGAATAGTGAAGGCTACAGCAGGGGGAAGAGCTTTCTCTTATAGAGCTCCACAGTTATGGAACAGTCTTCCTATTAGTGTTCGGGACTCAGACACAGTCTCAGTGTCTAAGTCTAGGCTTAAAACGTATTTGTTTACTCAAGCCTACCCTGACTAGATTCTGTTCTACTACTTCGCAGTCATAATTATCTTTTTTCTCCCTCTCTCCTTTCGCCGAGCCCCACACGAATTTATGGAGATACTAGAGATCCAGATCCTTTCTGCCTCTGGATGGAGCTCAAATCTTCTTTAATTCCAGACTGCTGGGACTACGGCTGCTCTTAACGCCATACAGACTTCATATAAATCCATAATGAACTCTTTCACAATATCTGTTGTTACCCAGATGAGGACGGGTTCCCTTCTGAGTCGGGTTCCTCTCAAGGTTTCTTCATCTTAAAACATCTTAGGGAGTTTTTCCTTGCCACCATCGCCACTCAGTGGCTTGCTCAGTTGGGATAAATTCACACCTTTAATATCTGTACACCGTGTTGATATTTCTGTAAAGCTGCTTTGAGACAATGTCTATTGTAAAAAGCGCTAAACATAGAAAATTAAATTGAATTGAATTTAATTTAATTAAAAGTAACTATAAGTGGATAAAAAGTATGGCGTGTTGTTTAATAAATAAAACATTGTACTAGTTGGCAGTAGTTGCTGTGGTATACGATGAATAAAGCACTTGGAGACGTGCTGTTATGAGAAAAAAAAAATTCCGGGACGTAACAGTACCTCACAGTGATTCACAGTGGATTATTTTAAATACTAAAACAGCACACACACACACACACACACACACACACACACACACACACACACACAATGTGTTAACTGTCCGTTAAACTGTAATGTTTAGTGTAAAAAGCAGATAGGGTTTTTATTTTGATGAATTTATTACAGTTTTAATTAAAATTCCTACAAAGGTACCACAGCTATGTTTTGTGATGATATTGCTGCAGAAGTACACCAACAGCGTTATTGTTGATATTAAATCTTCCAGCCAGATTTCAAGGAACTGTTGGTTGTATTTATTTATTTGTTTATTTTCAGATCCAGGAGATCAGCCACCAATGCTACTGACAGCAAGCGTTAATTCTGTATTGTTAACGCACCTCAACGGATCTTTGGTGTCAAATCTGACGCACACACCCTCAGGTGAAATTCAGACGCTGGACTTTGTTCACGTACACGCAGCCATGTGCTGGATCTCAGCGGGTCAGTTGTGGTGCGCCGAAATGACCAAATTTAATACGGACACGGCAGCGAAACGACAGATACGGATATCGCAGAACCTGCAGAGTAAGTACAGCGTTTAACTGCATTGTGTCCGGGGCGTGTACACTTTATATAGTGCGCTACGTGTTCAGGACGGATGCGTTTGGGGCGTGTACACTTTCTATAGTGCACTACATATTCAGGACAGATGTGTTTGGGGCGTGTACACTTTCTATAGTGCACTACATATTCAGGACGGATGCGTTTGGGGCGTGTACACTTTCTATAGTGCACTACATATTCAGGACGGATGCGTTTGGGGCATGTACACTTTCTATGGTGCGCTACGTGTTCAGGACGGATGCGTTTGGGGTGTGTACACTTTATATAGTGCACTACATATTCAGGACGGATGCGTTTGGGGCGTGTACACTTTATATAGTGCGCTACGTGTTCAAGACGGATGCGTTTGGGGTGTGTACACTTTATATAGTGTGCTACGCGCTCAGGACGGATGCGATTGGGGCGTGTACACTTTATATAGTGCGCTACGTGTTCAAGACGGATGCGTTTGGGGTGTGTACACTTTATATAGTGCGCTACGTGTTCAGGACGGATGCGTTTGGGGCTTGTACACTTTATATAGTGCACTACATATTCAGGACGGATGCGTTTGGGGCGTGTACACTTTCTATAGTTCGCTACACGCTCAGGACGGATGCGTTTGGGGCGTGTACACTTTCTATAGTGCGCTACACGCTCAGGACGGATGCGTTTGGGGCGTGTACATTTTCTATAGTGCGCTACACGTTCAGGACGGATGCATTTGGGGCGTGTACACTTTATATAGTGCGCGACACGCTCAGGACGGATGCGTTTGGGGCGTGTACACTTTCTATAGTGCGCTACGCGCTCAGGACGGATGCGTTTGGGGCGTGTACACTTTCTATAGTGCGCTACGCGCTCAGGACGGATGCGTTTGGGGCGTGTACACTTTCTATAGTGCGCTACGTGTTCAGGACGGATGCGTTTGGTGCGTGTACACTTTATATAGTGCACTACATATTCAGGACGGATGCGTTTGGGGCGTGTACACTTTCTATAGTGCGCTACATGCTCAGGACGGATGCGTTTGGGGCGTGTACACTTTATATAGTGCGCTACATGCTCAGGACGGATGCGTTTGGGGCGTGTACACTTTCTATAGTGCGCTACACGCTCAGGATGGATGTGTTTGGGGCGTGTACACTTTCTGTAGTGCGCTACGTGTTCAGGACGGATGCGTTTGGGGCGTGTACACTTTATATAGTGCACTACGTATTCAGGACGGATGCATATGGGGCGTGTACACTTTCTATAGTGCACTACGCGCTCAGGACGGATGCGTTTGGGGCATGTACACTTTCTATAGTGCGCTACATGCTCAGGACGGATGCGTTTGGGGCGTGTACACTTTCTGTAGTGCGCTACCTGTTCAGGACGGATGCGTTTGGGGCGTGTACACTTTCTATAGTGCGCTACGTGTTCAGGACGGATGCGTTTGGGGCGTGTACACTTTATATAGTGCACTACACGCTCAGGACGGATGCGTTTGGGGCGTGTACACTTTCTATAGTGCGCTACACGCTCAGGACGGATGCGTTTGGGGCGTGTACATTTTCTATAGTGCGCTACACGTTCAGGACGGATGCATTTGGGGCGTGTACACTTTATATAGTGCGCTACACGCTCAGGACGGATGCGTTTGGGGCGTGTACACTTTCTATAGTGCGCTACGCGCTCAGGACGGATGCGTTTGGGGCGTGTACACTTTCTATAGTGCGCTACACGCTCAGGACGGATGCGTTTGGGGCGTGTACATTTTCTATAGTGCGCTACACGTTCAGGACGGATGCATTTGGGGCGTGTACACTTTATATAGTGCGCGACACGCTCAGGACGGATGCGTTTGGGGCGTGTACACTTTCTATAGTGCGCTACGCGCTCAGGACGGATGCGTTTGGGGCGTGTACACTTTCTATAGTGCGCTACGCGCTCAGGACGGATGCGTTTGGGGCGTGTACACTTTCTATAGTGCGCTACGTGTTCAGGACGGATGCGTTTGGTGCGTGTACACTTTATATAGTGCACTACATATTCAGGACGGATGCGTTTGGGGCGTGTACACTTTCTATAGTGCGCTACATGCTCAGGACGGATGCGTTTGGGGCGTGTACACTTTCTGTAGTGCGCTACGTGTTCAGGACGGATGCGTTTGGGGCGTGTACACTTTATATAGTGCACTACGTATTCAGGACGGATGCATATGGGGCGTGTACACTTTCTATAGTGCACTACGCGCTCAGGACGGATGCGTTTGGGGCATGTACACTTTCTATAGTGCGCTACATGCTCAGGACGGATGCGTTTGGGGCGTGTACACTTTCTGTAGTGCGCTACCTGTTCAGGACGGATGCGTTTGGGGCGTGTACACTTTCTATAGTGCGCTACGTGTTCAGGACGGATGCGTTTGGGGCGTGTACACTTTATATAGTGCACTACACGCTCAGGACGGATGCGTTTGGGGCGTGTACACTTTCTATAGTGCGCTACACGCTCAGGACGGATGCGTTTGGGGCGTGTACATTTTCTATAGTGCGCTACACGTTCAGGACGGATGCATTTGGGGCGTGTACACTTTATATAGTGCGCTACACGCTCAGGACGGATGCGTTTGGGGCGTGTACACTTTCTATAGTGCGCTACGCGCTCAGGACGGATGCGTTTGGGGCGTGTACACTTTCTATAGTGCGCTACGCGCTCAGGACGGATGCGTTTGGGGCGTGTACACTTTCTATAGTGCGCTACGTGTTCAGGACGGATGCATTTGGTGCGTGTACACTTTATATAGTGCACTACATATTCAGGACGGATGCGTTTGGGGCGTGTACACTTTATATAGTGCACTACATATTCAGGACGGATGCGTTTGGGGCGTGTACACTTTCTATAGTGCGCTACATGCTCAGGACGGATGCGTTTGGGGCGTGTACACTTTCTGTAGTGCGCTACGTGTTCAGGACGGATGCGTTTGGGGCGTGTACACTTTATATAGTGCACTACGTATTCAGGACGGATGCATATGGGGCGCGTACACTTTCTATAGTGCACTACGCGCTCAGGACGGATGCGTTTGGGGCGTGTACACTTTCTATAGTGCGCTACGCACTCAGGACGGATGCGTTTGGGGCGTGTACACTTTCTATAGTGCGCTGCGTGTTCAGGACGGATGCGTTTGGGGCGTGTACACTTTATATAGTGCACTACATATTCAGGACGGATGCATTTGGGGCATGTACACTTTCTATAGTGCGCTACATGCTCAGGACGGATGCGTTTGGGGCGTGTACACTTTCTGTAGTGCGCTACCTGTTCAGGACGGATGCGTTTGGGGCGTGTACACTTTATATAGTGCACTACGTATTCAGGACGGATGCATTTGGGGCGTGTACACTTTCTATAGTGCGCTACGCGCTCAGGACGGATGCGTTTGGGGCGTGTACACTTTCTATAGTGCGCTACGCGCTCAGGACGGATGCGTTTGGGGCATGTACACTTTCTATAGTGCACTACATATTCAGGACAGATGCGTTTGGGGCGTGTACACTTTATATAGTGCGCTACGTGTTCAAGACGGATGCGTTTGGGGTGTGTACACTTTATATAGTGCGCTACGTGTTCAGGACGGATGCATTTGGGGCGTGTACACTTTCTGTAGTGCGCTACGCGCTCAGGACGGATGCGTTTGGGGTGTGTACACTTTCTATAGTGCGCTACACGCTCAGGACGGATGCGTTTGGGGCGTGTACACTTTATATAGTGCGCTACGTGTTCAGGACGGATGCGTTTGGGGCGTGTACACTTTATATAGTGCGCTACACGCTCAGGATGGATGCGTTTGGGGTGTGTACACTTTCTATAGTGCGCTACGTGTTCAGGACGGATGCGTTTGGGGCGTGTACACTTTATATAGTGCACTACATATTCAGGACGGATGCGTTTGGGGCGTGTACACTTTCTATAGTGCGCTACATATTCAGGACGGATGCGTTTGGGGCGTGTACACTTTATATAGTGCGCTACGTGTTCAGGACGGATGCGTTTGGGGCGTGTACACTTTATATAGTGCGCTACACGCTCAGGATGGATGCGTTTGGGGTGTGTACACTTTCTATAGTGCGCTACGTGTTCAGGACGGATGCGTTTGGGGCGTGTACACTTTATATAGTGCGCTACACGCTCAGGATGGATGTGTTTGGGGTGTGTACACTTTCTATAGTGCGCTACGTGTTCAGGACGGATGCGTTTGGGGCGTGTACACTTTATATAGTGCGCTACACGCTCAGGACGGATGCGTTTGGGGCGTGTACACTTTCTATAGTGCGCTACGCGCTCAGGACGGATGCGTTTGGGGCGTGTACACTTTCTATAGTGCGCTACGCGCTCAGGACGGATGCGTTTGGGGCGTGTACACTTTCTATAGTGCGCTACGTGTTCAGGACGGATGCATTTGGTGCGTGTACACTTTATATAGTGCACTACATATTCAGGACGGATGCGTTTGGGGCGTGTACACTTTATATAGTGCACTACATATTCAGGACGGATGCGTTTGGGGCGTGTACACTTTCTATAGTGCGCTACATGCTCAGGACGGATGCGTTTGGGGCGTGTACACTTTATATAGTGCGCTACGTGTTCAAGACGGATGCGTTTGGGGTGTGTACACTTTATATAGTGCGCTACGTGTTCAGGACGGATGCATTTGGGGCGTGTACACTTTCTGTAGTGCGCTACGCGCTCAGGACGGATGCGTTTGGGGTGTGTACACTTTCTATAGTGCGCTACACGCTCAGGACGGATGCGTTTGGGGCGTGTACACTTTATATAGTGCGCTACGTGTTCAGGACGGATGCGTTTGGGGCGTGTACACTTTATATAGTGCGCTACACGCTCAGGATGGATGCGTTTGGGGTGTGTACACTTTATATAGTGCACTACATATTCAGGACGGATGCGTTTGGGGCGTGTACACTTTATATAGTGCGCTACGTGTTCAGGACGGATGCGTTTGGGGCGTGTACACTTTCTATAGTGCGCTACGTGTTCAGGACGGATGCGTTTGGGGCGTGTACACTTTATATAGTGCACTACATATTCAGGACGGATGCGTTTGGGGCGTGTACACTTTCTATAGTGCGCTACATATTCAGGACGGATGCGTTTGGGGCGTGTACACTTTATATAGTGCGCTACGTGTTCAGGACGGATGCGTTTGGGGCGTGTACACTTTATATAGTGCGCTACACGCTCAGGATGGATGCGTTTGGGGTGTGTACACTTTCTATAGTGCGCTACGTGTTCAGGACGGATGCGTTTGGGGCGTGTACACTTTCTATAGTGCGCTACACGCTCAGGATGGATGTGTTTGGGGTGTGTACACTTTCTATAGTGCGCTACGTGTTCAGGACGGATGCGTTTGGGGCGTGTACACTTTCTATAGTGCGCTACGTGTTCAGGACGGATGCGTTTGGGGCGTGTACACTTTCTATAGTGCGCTACGTGTTCAGGACGGATGCGTTTGGGGCGTGTACACTTTATATAGTGCGCTACGCGCTCAGGACGGATGCGTTTGGGGCGTGTACACTTTCTATAGTGCGCTACACGCTCAGGACGGATGCGTTTGGGGCGTGTACACTTTCTATAGTGCGCTACATGCTCAGGACGGATGCGTTTGGGGTGTGTACACTTTATATAGTGCGCTACGTGTTCAGGACGGATGCGTTTGGGATTCAGCCACGGCTTCTGATTATTTCGACTCGTTTTAAGTGTAAAACGTTCTTGTTAAACGTGTTAGAAGACCAGTAGAAGAAATCCTCCATGTAGCGTTGTAAAAGTTAAATATGTGCGATTTTATTTATTTATTTAGATTTTTCGGCACCCGCTTTTGCTTTGTGAAGTGTTTAATCTGGTGTTAATTAGTCAGCTTTAATGTCGAGTGGTTAAGTCAAATCTAATTAACAGCCCAATCACACGAGGACGGAGCAGGTGCGTTAACTCAGCTGGAGAAGTTCATCATGGAGGATTTCACTCACTGATGGACTGTAGTGTAAACAGTGAGGGATCTTTCACCTTTATTCACTAAAGTGTCCTGAAATCATCCTGATGAGGAACTGTAATCGTCCCAAAGCAACAAAATCTTACCCTTATTATTATTGTTATTATTATTATTATCATCATCATCATCATCATCAGACTGAAGGATTGTTGACTGTCGGTCACAATCCCAGCTCTAGTGTGTAACCTGACGCTGATGTTCTCATAATAACGGGCTGACGGGAAGAGTTCTATACCTCTGTTCTGTCACTCATGTTTTTATTATTTAAAATGATAACACAGTGTGAAACCTAATATAATGCTGATTAAATTCTCTTACACTGTACACTTATGTACCGTAAGACTATTCGAGGCACAGCAAAAAAAACACTAATAAAACCTTAAATAAATCCTAAGGTGGTGGTTGTTTTGCATCTGGAACCTGAAGCTGAAGCATACACGTGTTTAGTGTCTCTGTCAGGCTTGTTCAAGTCGCTAACTGGATGCAAAAAAATAAAAAATATAAAATCTGTGCATTCGTCTTAAACCTCATGTATATTTTGGATAGAGATTCAAGGTTTGCGATATGATCAAGGTGAATCTGAGCTGTGTGAAGTGAGGTGGGAATTTTCTACACAGAACAGCTTGTGCAAACTTTCCAATCGTTAATTTCCCTCCGATGCCGAGTGGAATCTTAAATCAGCTCTGCGCACCGGTCCGAAAAGTTGCGCAATGCCCTTGTCCTTCATAAATATGCATTCGTTCTCTAAAGCGTGTCCTTCTCCCTCTCTTCTCCCCCCCTCCCTCTTTCCTTGACCTCCTTGAGATGTGGAACATATGGCCATCGACTGGCTCACCGGAAACTTCTACTTTGTGGATCGAGTGAGCGACCGGATATTTGCGTGCGGCGAGAAAGCGGACGTGTGTGTGACGATAATTGAGCTGGACATCCACAACCCCAGAGGAATCGCACTGGACCCAATAACAGGGTAGGTTTCTGGGGTGTTTTTAATGGGGTGTTTTAAAGTAGTCTAGTCATTTAGTCTACAACACACTATACATCACTGTGTGAGTGCTCCTGGAGCTGCTCCTGAAAATACCGTAAGAAATCGCATTTCTGCTTAACATTTATAAAACACTGGCTTTATACGTTTACAAATCAGCACCAGTGGAGGCGCTACAGGACAGGTAATTGTTCGGGGCCATGAGTTTTGCCGAGGGCCCCCTGACGGCCGACACTAAGGACATGAAAAGGTCAAATCTCAAAGTGCAGAACTCCTTCGTACCCTGCATTGTGTAATGTACAACCCTACACCGGGAGGAACCCCCTCCCCTCCTAAAGGGGAAAGGACGTGCATCTGACCTGCATGAGGAAAGTTAAATTTTAATCGTCAATCTCTTTAAAAAGAAGAGGAAAAGAGGAAGTAGAATTGTGGTATACAGTGGAGGTAATTATCTCTAGCTTGAGTATGATGACTCTGTACTCAGGCATAAATCACTGTAACGCTAGCCCAGCATCTATTTGGCAGGCAGCTAGCTAGCTAGGAGCCGACGCTCCGTTTTGGAGCGTGTAACGTCACATATTTAGCCTACGCCATGCAACGATGGTTTATCCGAGTGGGAAGTTGATCTAGTGCTGCATCTGGCGTGCAGAGTGTAGTGCTGACACTCTCGTCCTGATCTGGGTAACATGTCCGTGGTGGTTACTGAGCAGAAGGTCGGGGTTCAGCCCCAGCAGTGCCATGTATAGTACGGAGGCAGAAATAAAAAAAACCTTTTTTTCAGAATCGGTAATGAACTCCTTGTGTCCTGAAAGTTATATCGCCCCCATTTACAAGCAGCTCGGCTCATTCGCCTGGAGTAAGAGCGCTAATGTAGTCCTCTCAGCAAGCTCATAAACTCATCCTAAAGTCTACTAATGACCTTGCTGCTCCTCACGCTAAACTATCAAACTCCTCAATCTCTTACATTTAGTCCAAGGCCATGTTTATTATGCATTATACTGGGAAAATAAAAATGAAATAATAACGCTGACCTCCAAGTCCTGGAAAAAAATAATGCTCGGATATCACTTCAGCAAAGTTCAACATTTACTTGAGGATGAGCACAGTGCATTGTGGGTATTCCATCCTCTTGTTAGGTGAATGGTTTGGACGGGCACGTTTGCGTTTGGCGTGGTGACTGACTTTCCTCTCTCCTTCCTCAGGAAGCTGTTCTTTTCCGATTACGGAAACGTGGCCAAGCTGGAGCGCTGCCATCTGGACGGGTCCAAGCGAAGCCGGATCGTCGAAAGCGGGACCGAGCAGCCCACTGCGCTGACCCTTGACCTCGTTAAGAAGCTGGTTTACTGGGCTGACGTCTACCTGGATTTTATTGCGGTTGTGGATTATGAGGGTAGAAACAGACACACCATCATTAGGGGAAATTCCGTGAGTAAAAAAATTTATAATAATAATAATAATAAAGAGAGAAGAATGACTCATCATGGAGTGCAGTGTGTGTGTGTGTGTGTGTGTGTGTGTTCACATTGTATATAAATATAAGAAATAAAAATGCAGAGTTAAATATATTTGCGTGCTAAATGCTACTTCAGGTAAATGTTTGACACGTCAGATCTTTGATGATGTTTCGAGATGCATCGCATCGTCCCAGAAGGAGAAACACACACTCCTGCTCACACTCCTGCTCTAGCGCGCTGATTGACGTCTGGACTGAAAGTTGTGTGATATGCGCTGTGATACGTTTTTTCTTTTTAAAGCGCTGCTTTCCTGAGGGATTTACAGCGACTTGTTCTTGCTGAATCTCTCTAGCTGTACTCGTGATTAAGCTGAGAAGTGTGAGAGGTGTGACGACCACCCAGCGAGAGCGTTCTTCTCCTCTCCCTGTCTCTCTCTCTCGCCGTCTCTCCAGGTGTCACACCTTCACGGATTAGCGCTCTTTGAAGACTTCCTGTTTGCGGCGTGTTCTGAGCCCTCCAGAGGAAGTGTGGTGGACGTGTTGAGGATAAACCGCTTTAACGGCAGCGACACACACACGCTCATCACGCTTCAGAGTCTGAAAGGAGTGAGAGTTTATCACAAACTCGCTCAACCCACAGGTAAACACCTGATTTTATAAATAGACCTTCCTCAAACAGGAGCGCATCACGTTTCACCCAAACCAGCAGAAATCCTCTCCCCGGCACTCGCGCTCTTCTCTCAGGACGAGCGCCATTTTAAAACTCTGATCTTTGGCCCAAATATGACCGCCTCTCCCGGCACATCAAACAGACTATTTATTTGTAATAATTTCAAAATGTTATTCATCCTTGTTTGTTCTTGATTTTAATACGAAATATTTATAAGTTATGACGTACTTTTATGACGGATTTGTTTTTGTCTTTTGGCCCATGCATAACCCAATATTGTACTTAGTATGGTTTTACCCAACCCAACCCCCCCCCAACACACACACACACACACACACACACACACACACTCAAGAGTATTTTTAATATTTGTAATGCTGCATAACCTTTGATTCCTAAGGCAACACGGTATATAAGTGTATAATGATTACTGTTTTGTGTGTGTGTGTGTGTGTGTGCGTGTGAGAGAGAAAGAGACTCAAACAGCATCCTGGTTACTTTTCCTTCTCTCTCGTCAGTGAAAACACACGCGTGTGAGACGGATCAACACGGCAGAAGAGGAGGATGTGCACACGTGTGTCTCCTGGGAGACGGCTATAAATCACGTGTGTGTCGCTGTCGCACTGGATACCTGCTCATGGACGACACCACGTCCTGCAGAAGTAAGTGTGTGTGTCTGTACATGTGCCCACACACACACACACGCACACACACACACGTTACAGAGTGATATCTTTATCTTCTACTCTCCTCCTCTTTTTCTTTCCCTCTCTAGATTTCTCCATCTCTCTCTCTCTCTCTCTCTCTTGCTCGCTCACATTCTCCTGTCTGTGCCCCTCTCTGTCGTATGCATATTACTTACACACACACACACACACGATCTGCCTCCTGTCACATTCATCGCTGCCTGCTGAAGTGTAACACACACACACACACACACACACACACACACACACACACAGTTCTCCATGTTGTCCTACTTCAGTTATTCGTTTCGTACACACACACAGAGCATGGTTTCGCAACTTTACCCATCTCACACACACACACACACACACACACACGTGATGTTGTGCAGTTACGAGCAGAAAGATGGATCTGATTAAACTCTGAATCAGCTGAATTTGTTCTGCCTGTAATCACACTGATGTAATTAGCTCGAGACGCTGTTTTTGTAACGGGCTTAAATTTGCAGCGCTGACTAGAAAATAGAGGAACGATTAAGTTAATTAATTAACCGTCTGGGGTCTGAGGGTGTTCCCTTCCGAAGGGAACTCAACATTGTGTGAGCTCCACGCTGTGGGCCGCTCCCTCGCGCGTGACCGGTATCTGAAGCGTGTGTAACATCACGCCTATTTATAGACCTGCCGTTTTTATATCACGCATCGTGCTTCGTTGCCACGTCACCTGTGACCCGTGCCGTCAGCCTCATTATGTTCAGCGAGACAGCATGTCGGTCTTTTGTGTAACGGTCTTTTTTTTTTATATGTGTCTAGGTGTTCTGTTTGAAAGTAGACATTTCGAGCTTTCTTTCGACATGTGTGTCATGATTGTGTGATAAGTATTCGCTGAGTTTCAGTTCATCTATGTGACGTGTTTCGGAAAGATTCTCGCGGAGACAGACAGAGCTGAAAGCGCACCCAGTTTTCCTTTATTTTACAAAAGCATGAGGTTTTGCTGTTATTGTGAGTTTACACCAATGAAAATAGACCCGTTATAGTTTCTAATGATGTCTTACACTTATCTGTATGGTCAAGAATGGCGGAGTATCGTAACTGGGTGTAAGATGTAACTGGGTTAAAAAACATGGTCTCCAAAGCGGTAAACTTTGACCTTGTAGGATGGACACACACACACACACACACACACACACAGAGTCTCACAAACCTCCTGTTTTCAGAACTTACAACTTGTATGTATGTATGTGTGTGTGTGTGTGTGTGTGTGTAATATATCTGAGAATATATCCTGTAAAGGATCTCCGTGATGATTGGTCAGTTTGTTTACTCGTGGTTACGCTGCTCCTCAGAGGCGCAGGACGAGCCGTTTGTGATGTACAGTAAAGGTCGTCCCGGGGTTATCCGCAGTTTCGGGATTGACGGGAGGTCACGTGACGAGCGGATGATTCAGATCGAAGGATTGGCGAGCCCACGCGTCCTGGACTTCCACGCTGCACATGACTACGTGTACTTCGCCGACTCGACCGACTTCCTGATAGGACGACAGAAACTGGACGGGACCGGACGGGAAACGGTCATTAAAGATGGTGAGCTAATTATTATTATTATTTTTAAAAGGCTTAAAGTGAGATGAAAAATGTATTACTCTGCTTAGATACGATAAAAAGATCACGCTCCTCGTGTAGGTGTGTATCGTGTAGAGGGGATGTCTGTGGACTGGCTGGGTAATAATCTGTACTGGACGAGTTTTGGACACAGGAAGTCCATCAGCGTGATGTGTGTGGAGCGAGGGATGGAGAGCAGGAGAACTCTGCTGGATGGAGGGATGTTTCACCCCAGAGTCATCGCCCTCGACCCCATCGGAGGGTAAAATCAATACGTATAATACTTTTATTTTAAACCCGTATACAGTAACAACAGAATACACACTATCACTGAAACCCATTGTTCTTCTCTCTCTCTCTCTCTCTCTCTCTCTCTCTCTCTCTCTCTCTCTCTCTCTTTCTTCTCTATTCCTGGTGTATAAAACATCGTCCGTGTCATACAGTGAGTGTATAATATTTTCACTCTGACTCTCGGGCTGTGACGCACTGCAGCCAGACAATCGGTGGCTTTTCATCCACAGGGGAAATTTACAATTTACACCGTCGTCCTCTCAATTCATTAAGGACGACTTTTTTTCCCTGCTTAAGGACAAAGTGAGTCTGATTCTCTGTCTGCTGGTGGCTGACTTAAAACAAAAAACAAAAACAAAGAAAAAAAAACTTCAGGTCTTGGACAAAAGCAGCAAAAATCAGAAATATTTCATATTCCGAGGGAGATGGAGAGAGAGAGAGGTGGAGAGAGAGGGAGACAGGTCAGAGATCGGGAGAGAGACATGGAGTGAGTGATCGTGTGTGTGTGAGAGAGAGAGTGGGAGAGAAACAGGAGGGGAGAGATGGAGAGAAACTGAAAGTGAGAGAGAGACGAATTGTGGAGGTGGGCTAAGACCGGGAGATTGAGAGAGGCAGAGACAGAGAGAGACAGACAGATGGGGAGAGAGCGATGAAGAGAGAGAGGGAGGGGGAAGACAGAAGAGTTGCACTGAAGGACAAATCTTTCCGGCTGTTCTTCTCTAAACACTTTCTTTCACACACCATTGTTTCAATGATTGATCCATCATCCATCGATTTGAATGTGAAGGTTTGTTTACCAAGCAGTGTGCACACACACACACACACACACACACACACACACACACACACACACACCCATAACACTTAGCTGGAGAAAAACTACTTCAGAAAGAAACCCAGAAACCCAACACCCCCCCCCCCCCCCCTTTAGTAAAGTATAATTATTAACTAATTATATTATCAGTAACTAACTGACTGTTTAAAGCTGCTGTAACACACATCATAACAGGAGCTCACCTCTCTCGTGGACGTTCCACAGCAGTAACTCACTATAAATAGATTTTTTAAAATGTCGCAGGAAACATTACAGTCATTGTCAAACTGAATAAAGACCCGAATAACAGTGTTTATTCAGATTCTGATCATATGTTAATACGAACACTACGCTAATGTGTTTATTAATAAGTTCTGCATTCCTGTAATGCTCTGTTGGCAATACGGTACATGTATATGGCCGTGCCGATAAAGCTGGCTGAATTGAGTCGACAGATAGAGCGAGACAGACGGAGAGCGAGACGGACGAAGGGAGAGAAGGACGAAGAGGGAGACGGGGAGATGGACGGAGGGAGACAGATGGACGGCGACGGACTGAGATGGAGAGATGGATGGAGGGAGGGAGACAGAGAGAGGGACAGAGAGACAGACGGAGGGAGACAGATGGAGGGAGGCGGAGACAGGGAGAGCGACGGACGGAGAGACAGATGGAGGGAGACAGACAGAGAGAGGGACAGAGACGGAGAGAGGGACAGAGAGACAGATGGAGGGAGACGGAGACAGGGAGAGCGACGGACGGAGAGACAGATGCAGGGAGACGGACGGAGACAGATGGGGGGAGACAAATGGAAGGAGACAGAGACAGATAGACGGAGAGAGGGACAGGGACGGAGAGACAGACGGAGACGGAGAGACAGATGGAGGGAGACAGATGGAGAGAGACGGAGACAGACGGAGAGAGAGACAGATGGAGAGACACAGAGAGAGAGACGGGGAGAGAGAGACAGATGGAGAGAGACAGAGAGACGGGGAGAGAGACAGATGGAGAGACACAGAGAGAGAGACGGGGAGAGAGAGACAGATGGAGAGAGACAGAGAGACGGGGAGAGAGACGGAAGTACATTAATTCTGTAAATTGCTGCAGTGGCACTCTCACTCTCAACTGCTCTGCTTAAAAGGTTTAAAATGTTTAATGTCAGAGATCTGCTAACTATACACACACACACACACACACACACTGATTACACTGTGTGTGTGTGTGTGTGTGTGTGTGTGTGTGGAGTGAAATGGTAGTGTATGTATTTATTTTGTGCTGATGGAGTGCATAGGGTGTGAAATATCTGAAATAACACTGTGCTTTAAAAGTGATGTATAATAAATACAGACCAGTTTGTGTTGCTGTGACAGACGCACTGTTTAAGCAGAGGTTTAGCTTTTAAGTGTGTGTGTGTGTGTGTGTGTGTGTGTGTGTGTGTTAGTGAGAGTGAAAGTTAGAAGGTTCTCCACTCCTCAGGTGTCTTGATATTGAGCGACCCTACCTGACATTCCCATCCTTTTTCCGCCCTCCTTCATCCCTTCATCTCTGGGTGTCTCCGTGTCACTTCCTGTCTGAGGCAGTGTGTTAAGATGATGGATCAGTGGTTCTGACTTCATGTCCTTTCTCTTCTCATCTTCTGCTGTTTGACAGCAGGAGCTGTCACTCAGAGGGATGCAGTGGGTCCATATGGAGAGAGAGAGAGAGAGAGAGAGAGAGAGAGAGAGAGGGAGGGGCAGATAGAGAGGGTTTTGTACACTCGTCACACACTCTGAAATGATCAGCTCTATGTAAGGAATAAAAAAAAGAAAAAATAAGACAGAGTGAACTGAGAAATGGTTGTTTCTTTCTTTTATTAGTGATCCTCTGTTTAACTGAACAAAGCTGAGATTTGAATTAGCTGACATTAAAGAGGTTTTTATTTTGATATATTTTTATTTTGATATATGTATATATAGTAAGATGCACGTAGATGTATATAGACCTGTTATGGTAGTCCAACATCTGGAGTGTTAATGTAGTGTCATGATGATGATGTTAGAGGTATGATAAAATTAATCTCCTATACTCCTAGCCAATCAGAAGCGAGTATTTCCCATGGCTGTGGTATAAAGCTAATACGCTGTATAACTGATTATCGCTTCACACTCACACAGTACGTGTGTTTATCATTAATCCGAGATAAAACGGTCTTGTTTTGTGCGTAGCTGGATGTACTGGACAGACTGGGAGGAGGACGAGATGAACGACAGCAGAGGGAGGATCGAGAAAGCGTGGATGGACGGGTCTCACCGGCAGGTTTTCGTCTCCTCGGACGTCCTTTGGCCGAACGGTTTGACTCTCGATCGCTCCACGGAGACGGTGTACTGGTGTGACGCGTTTCACCGCCGCATCGAGAAGATCCACTTTAACGGCACCGTCAGGACCGTGAGTTTATTTCTTTAGGACCCTGTGACTCGTCCGTTCTCTTCAGGTCAAGCGGCCCGGTAGAGAAATATTCCACTAAAATCGGAACGATGGGGGAATCAGTATCGCAGAGTGTTTCAACAATTTTTTTCATTTTCATTCATGTGTTAAAAATAATAAAAAAGACAAAGACGTTAAGTTGAGTCACTCACCAGGTCAAAAAACAAACAAACAGCTTTAATTACACACACTAAAGGATTCGATCAATAAAACAATCAGCTAAAACAGTCACAGATTAAAAGGCATTGATTTATAAATATGCATTTAAATCCACTTGAAGACACAAGCTGGCGGTGCTTTATGGCGCGCGGTCAATAAAACAAATACTTTTCGTTCTTTTTTTAATAAAAACTTCATATCCGATGTCTCACTTATTCGGTTTCCGTGACTTTATGCCCAATCGTAAAAGCATCCTGGAACATGATTTGAAGAGCAAAGAACGTTGTGTCATGCCGTCTCGTCTCGCCTCGCCTCGCCTCGCCTCACCTCACCTTGCCTCGGATTATTTAAATATTTTTATAAAACCGGCCGGTCTGGAGCGTGTAAATCCTCCCTTATTGTTTGTATTGCTGTTATCACTGTGTGCTGTGACTCTGCCCTAGATGGACTGTAATCTCCCCTGCTCTGTAAGGTGCTGTATTCGGGAAAAGATCTGGATCACCCGTTCGGAATCTCGCACTACGGCGGTTACGTTTTCTGGTTGGATTACGTGAACGCCTCGATCTTCCGGCTAGACGTTACATCCGGTACCGCCTCGTGGTTGAGGCAGGAAACGCCGCCTCTGTTCGGACTCCAGGTTTACGATCCGCAGAAACAGAAAGGTACAGAACACGTAAATAGATTTAATGACTGTTTAATTCTTTTATTTACGTCGTACAGTGCAGACTTGTACAGTACGTTATACTTACTACACACTCCATTATACAGTCTCTCTCTCTCGCTGTCTGTCTCTCTGTCTGTTCAGTCAGTAAGAACACACTCAACACACACTCAACACACACAGTACTGCACTTTTATTAGTCATTATTAATGGAGTCTGCTTGGAGAAGTGGACCTCGCTGTAATAAAACCGATGGCGCGGAAGTCTGAGTGCGTGACCAGGAAGTGAATTTACATCCGATTTTCGGTGTGAACTCAAATTAACAAGGCAGAAATCGTGTGTGTGTGTGTGTGTGTGTGTGTGTGTGTGTGTGTGTGTGTAGGTGGTGCCCTAATTGGATTGTCTTGTATGTTTTGTTAGGGTCCAGGTCTGAACTTTAAGCAGAAGCCCTGGAGTGTGTGCTTCCTCAGCCAGAGTCTCTGATGATTATTAACCTTAACTTTTCCTCTGCCAAGCACTTTATCTTCCTCCCTGCTCTTTATTTATTCTCACAGTAATAACTCTGCAGCTTCAGGCTTCAATTTAGGGGGAAATGCAGCAAATGCATTTATTTGATCATTTATGCTGATGTGGTGTGTGTGTGTGTGTGTGTGTGTGTGTGTGTGTGTGTGTGTGTGTGTGTGTGTGAATTAAATATAGACTCAACTTTTAGAGGTGAAACTCTATGATAAAGTGTATCAGCGCAACTCAGTGCTGCTTCTACACTGTACACGGGAGTGTGTGTGTGTGTGTGTGTGTGTGTGTGTGTGTGTGTGAAAGAGTGCAATGGCTCTTAATAATATGCTAAAGTGGGTTAGTGTGTGTTAGACTGAGTCAGAGTGTGTTAGGCTTAGTCAAGGCTTGTTAGACTGAGTCAGGGCATGTTAGGCCGAGTCAGAGCGTGTTTGGCCGAGTCAAGGCGTGTTAGATTGAGTCAAGGCGAGTTAGGCCGAGTCAGGGCGTGTTTGGCCGAGTCAGGGCGTGTTTGGCCGAGTCAGGGCGTGTTAGATTGAGTCCGGGCTTGTTAGGCCGAGTCAGGGCGTGTTAGGCCGAGTCAAGGCATGTTTAGGCCGAGTCAAGATGTGTTTAGGCCGAGTCAGGGCGTGTTAGGCCGAGTCAGGGCGTGTTAGGCCGAGTCAGGGCGTGTTAGGCTGAGAAAGGGCGTGTTAGGCCGAGTCAGTGCGTGTTAGGCCGAGTCAGGGCGTGTTAGGCCGAGTCAGCGCGTGTTAGGCCGAGTCAGGGCGTGTTAGGCCGTGTCAGGGCGTGTTAGGCCGAGTCAGTGCGTGTTAGGCCGAGTCAGGGCGTGTTAGGCCGAGTCAGGGCGTGTTAGGCCGAGTCAGGGCGTGTTAGGCCGTGTCAGGGCGTGGTAGACCGAGTCAGGGCGTGGTAGACTTAGAGTTAATGTGTGTTAGCATGTTTTAGTGCAAGTCGGTGTGTTATTGTGTGTGTTAGTGTCATAAATTCAATAGTGTGTGTATGTGTTAGAGAGACTTGGTGGGGGCGTGTGTGAGTGTGTGTGTGTGTGTGTGTGTGTGAGCGAGCGTGGGTACTCAGTGTGACAGCTCAGGCACAGTGATGAGTGCAGATGCTGCCTCTCAGGTCTCCTGACCTTCAGACGGAATGATGTGGAGAACAGTATCCGGGTGTCCGTGCTGAGGAGAACCTCACAGTGAGAACCTGACAGCACTGACCTCATCACCTTCCCTCTGCGCTCTGATGTTCACTCTTAGGAATAAAGTTCACTTCATCATCAGTACTCTGTGCAGAGGTTTCATTATCACACACAGCTGTGCAGTTTAAACCAGGCTTAACTGATGTGTGTCTCAGTAACACACACCGTACGTGCCCTCTAACACGTCTGACACCGTTCTCATTTAAATACTCCCTCTCGTTCTCTTTATTCAGCTACCAACCAATCAGAGCAAGCCTCGGGGAAGAACCTGTTCTGATTGGTTAACTGCAACCACTGGTGAAAGTAGAAGAGGCAGGGCGTAACACGTTTTAGTTTTTATTTAATACATCATCATCATCATCATCATCATCATCATCTCGATGTGTAAGGGCTGAGTTCAGAGTCCAGATCTTATGTCAGTGTTAACGTGGGGAAAGTTCTGGTATTCAGAGTCGGGTTACGCCGCTGGAGCTTCTGAGCTCCACGTTCAGATCATTAAAATCACCTGTGTGTGGTCGACACCTGCAGACTTCTCATGATGAGAAGCGTCTGAGACGGGGCTCGTGGTGGCGTTACAGGAAAAATTGCTCTTATAATAGAATAATTAAGAAGAATGGCATAATCTTTGGTGTGGGATTTTGATACATCATGATCGTGATTATATTAAAGTGTCAGATATAATCAGGTAAATAGTCTTTGGTTTCGAATAGCAGTAGCCGTGCTCATACGCTAGAGCTTTCAGTTTGGGGTTGTTTATTTTATATGTAGTGCTGTTAGAGCTCTGAATACACGGTTCATTACACACCAACATGTGAATGGAGCTGTCAGGGGTGAGAGAGAAACTGATAAACAGACCCTAATAACTGCCTCTCTGTATCCGAATCTGTGCTCGTTCTCACCGTCTCCTCTGGTTCTAGTCGTTTACTCTCAGTATTAATGCAGCGGGAAGCGTGAGGCTAAATCTGCTCCGGAGATCAGATAAAATAATGTAAGTGTTGATGCGCAGGAAGCCGAATCGTGCTGCTACTGGATTAGCGAAACGCTGCGGCTAATGGGAGAGAAATGGGAAGATGGCATTAAAATACTAGAGGTTAAAAGCAGATGAGTAACGGCTGCTGGTGGTAAATGCGCAGGCAGCAGCGAGACACGTAAAACAATCTGTTTACACACATCTGAGAGAAATCAGTTCCATAAACACAGGTTACAGACTGTAGCTTTATAAATAATGAAGGGCTGAAGAAATGGGCTAATATTCTCTCCATTTTACTCTCTCTCTCTCTCTCTCTCTCTCTCTCTGTGTGTGTGTGTGTGTGTAGGTAATAATGCGTGTGTGTGGCAGCGTGGTGGTTGTGGCGTATCCGCTCTGTGTCTTGCTGTACCCGGCGGCCGTGTGTGTGCGTGTGCAGACAACCAACACCTTCTTAAAGACAACCTCACCTGCTCAGGTAAGGACAGGGTACACACAGTGCGTTCCTGATTTGACAAAAACCAAACCATGTGATAATATTACATGTAATCTGCTTCATTGGCATGATTTCTCTTCATGAAATCTTTGCGTTCTAGTAAAACTCTGGACTTTTACTAAAGGTTGTGGGGTTCTAGGAGAGCATTCCGAGTATTTGTAAAGCCCTTGTGTTATGCATTTGCCTGCACTTCCGGGTCGACATTGACCGTGTGTGTTGTTTTCTGTCCTGTATTATGATTGGTTGTTTCCCTTATCAGTGTGTCATCAGTGTCACAGCTGTTCTGCATGAACCCGTCTGATCTATTTATACCCTGGTGTTTCAGTCTTTAGTTGGGAACTATCGTTTCTGTGGTTTCTGGAGCTTCTGGAGTCTAATAGAGCTTCCGGAAGTCTAATAAAGCTTTTGGAAGTCTAATAAAGCTTTTGGAAGTCTAATAAAGCTTTTGGAAGTCTAATAGAGCTTCAGGAAGTCTAATAGAGCTTCAGGAAGTCTAATTGAGCTTCTGGAGTCTAATAGAGCTTCAGGAAGTCTAATAAAGCTTTTGGAAGTCTAATAGAGCTTCAGGAAGTCTAATAGAGCTTCAGGAAGTCTAATAGAGCTTCTGGAAGTCTAATTGAGCTTCTGGAGTCTAATAGAGCTTCAGGAAGTCTAATAGAGCTTTTGGAAGTCTAATAGAGCTTCAGGAAGTCTAATAGAGCTTTCGGAAGTCTAATAGCGCTTCAGTAAGTCTAATATTGCTTTTGGAAGTCTAATAGAGCTTTTGGAAGTCTAATAGAGCTTTTGGAAGTCTAATAGAGCTTCAGGAAGTCTAATTGAGCTTCTGGAGTCTAATAGAGCTTCAGGAAGTCTAATAGAGCTTTTGGAAGTCTAATTGAGCTTCTGGAGTCTAATAGAGCTTCTGGAAGTCTAATTGAGCTTCTGGAGTCTAATAGAGCTTCAAGAAGTCTAATAGAGCTTTTGGAAGTCTAATTGAGCTTCTGGAGTCTAATAGAGCTTCAGGAAGTCTAATTGAGCTTCTGGAGTCTAATAGAGCTTCAGGAAGTCTAATAGAGCTTCAGGAAGTCTAATTGAGCTTCTGGAGTCTAATAGAGCTTCAGGAAGTCTAATTGAGCTTCTGGAGTCTAATAGAGCTTCAGGAAGTCTAATAGAGCTTTTGGAAGTCTAATAGAGCTTCAGGAAGTCTAATAGAGCTTTCGGAAGTCTAATAGCGCTTCAGTAAGTCTAATATTGCTTTTGGAAGTCTAATAGAGCTTTTGGAAGTCTAATAGAGCTTTTGGAAGTCTAATAGAGCTTCAGGAAGTCTAATTGAGCTTCTGGAGTCTAATAGAGCTTCAGGAAGTCTAATAGAGCTTTTGGAAGTCTAATTGAGCTTCTGGAGTCTAATAGAGCTTCTGGAAGTCTAATTGAGCTTCTGGAGTCTAATAGAGCTTCAAGAAGTCTAATAGAGCTTTTGGAAGTCTAATTGAGCTTCTGGAGTCTAATAGAGCTTCAGGAAGTCTAATTGAGCTTCTGGAGTCTAATAGAGCTTCAGGAAGTCTAATAGAGCTTCAGGAAGTCTAATTGAGCTTCTGGAGTCTAATAGAGCTTCAGGAAGTCTAATTGAGCTTCTGGAGTCTAATAGAGCTTCAGGAAGTCTAATAGAGCTTCAGGAAGTCTAATAGAGCTTCAGGAAGTCTAATAGAGCTTCAGGAAGTCTAATTGAGCTTCTGGAGTCTAATAGAGCTTCTGGAGTCTAATAGAGCTTCAGGAAGTCTAATATTGCTTTTGGAAGTCTAATAGAGCTTCAGGAAGTCTAATAGAGCTTCAGGAAGTCTAATAGAGCTTCAGGAAGTCTAATAGAGCTTTTGGAAGTCTAATAGAGCTTCAGGAAGTCTAATTGAGCTTCTGGAGTCTAATAGAGCTTCGGGAAGTCTAATTGAGCTTCTGGAGTCTAATAGAGCTTCGGGAAGTCTAATTGAGCTTCTGGAGTCTAATAGAGCTTCAGGAAGTCTATTAGAGCTTTTGGAAGTCTAATTGAGCTTCTGGAGTTTAATAGAGCTTCAGGAAGTCTAATACAGCTTTTGGAAGTCTAATAGAGCTTTTGGAATGCTAATAGCGGTTCTGTGATTCTAATAAAGCTATTGACATGTTAGTGAAGCTCTTGATATTCTAGTAAAGGTTTTGGAATTGTAATAAAGCTTCTGGTGGAGTTCTAATAAAGCTGTGGATTTACTGGGAAGCGGCGTCAGTCTAGAGCGCTGTGTAAAGAAGTCTGCTATTAATATGAATGTATTACTCCCCGAGTATGTTTTATTATGAGTTATTAATTAATTCATGTTCACGGGGCTGCTGGAGAGGGATTCGGGCCTTCACTTTCTCTGCACAGCCTTGTTGACTCGTTACTATGGAAACAGGAGGTGCAGTTGTGGCGTTTCAGACGATGATATCTGAACCGCATTCGCTCGTTTTACAGGAAAGCAGACGGATTGTCTAGAAGCTACACGATCTCTCTGCTTAAACACTAATGATGGCCTGCAGGGGAAAAGCTGGAGAACTTCAGAACTTCAATAAAACATCATTCTTTCCTGCTAGTTCTGGGTCTGCTCACGTTCGAGAACCCAAAATCCATCGCTCCACTCGTTCAGGGTTAGAGAGAGGCTAGCTGAGTAAAGGACGAAGTGTGTGTGTGTGTGTGTGTATGTGTATAGAAGCATTGATCGATAGAAACTGCTGCGCTCATAGCCTGATCGATTATAGACACAAATATGACGCTAAATTCAGAGGTATACAGGTGTATCTCTCGAGTGTGTACTGACAGGTAGAAATGACTAACCAGCTCCTTACTGCGTATAAACACTTTGCTGACGACTATTTTATAGCGTTTGTTGAAGGACAGAGAGAATACTGCCACGTAACAACTATAAGGTACATCATTAAAGTACACAGTGGGACATTAAAGGCCACTGTGGTACCTTTGGGGATACGTTTACATGGTCTGTACCTTTCGGGAGCGCAGGGGTAGCTGTACGGTACCTCTTGCTGTGACATCAGCGGGATTAAAGCTCATGATCTCCCAGCTATAGTATGAACACTTTCGTCATGTTTCTCTGATGAAATGTTACTGATGATCCAAAGTGGTAATAAGCGTTCACCATAAACTGTACTGTGTGTGTGTGTGTGTGTGTGTGTGTGTGTGTGTGTGTGTGTGTGTGTGCGCCCTCTCTCAGCCTCAGCAGTGTTATCAGACTGGAAGCGGTGCGGTCCTGATGAGTTTCGGTGCAGAAATCAGCGCTGTATTCAGCTCATGTGGCGCTGTGATGGTGATGATGACTGTTCAGATGGAAGTGATGAAGAAACACAACTCTGCTGTATGTTACATTACCCCCCCCCCCCCACACACACACACACACACACACACAGAGGTTCTGATTTTCTGTTTCTGTTCTGAGGTTCTGTGACGTGAACAGGTTGTTGTTGGTGTTAATTAAGGGCGTGTTTCTCCTCAGCGAATCGCAGCTGCCCACCCGATCAGTTTAAATGCCAGAACAGCCGCTGCATCCCGAAAAAGTGGCTCTGTGACGGAGCTGACGACTGCGGCAACAACGACGACGAGTCCGACCTCACCTGCTCAGGTGAGTCACCGTTTAACACGCATGCCTTTACATCAAATCAAATTCTTTTGTTTTGAAAACAAAAAAAATGGATTGTTTTTACTCTCTGTGACGCTTTCTCACTGACCCACGCTGACGGAACGCTGGAGAATGTAATCTCGCGCCGGCTGATGATGTCATAATCACTGTTACAGCACCGACCAATCAGCAGCCTCGTCTCACACTCGTTACATTACACAGTCATTACAGTGCCGACGCACGAACACGCGCACACACTGAACACACGCTAAACACACAATGCCTTTCTTTCTTTTTTCTTTCCTTTCTTTCTTTCTGTTTTTTTCTGTCCTTCTTTTGTTCATTTGATCTTTTTTCATTCGTTTGTTCCTTTGTTTGTTCCAATTCTGTTCTTTTGTTCATTCCTTCTTTGTTTTTACTTTCATTCTCTTCTTTTGTTCCTTTCTTTCTTTCTTTTTCATTTTAGTTTTCTTTTTCCTTCTCTCTTTCTTGTTCTTTTGTTCTTTTCTCCTCCAGCAGCATTTCCTCTATGAAGTGCACAGCTGGTCATAAACTGGTGTTTATAAATATACGGCACAAAAACGACTTTTTCATTCTCTCTATTTCCACTCCCCCTGTGCAGCTCTACTCCAGAGCCTCGTCCTAAATGGAGATGTTCTGCCTCTGAGAGACTCTCATACACACACACACATACACACACACACACACACACTCACACACACACACACTCACACACACACACCCACACACACACACACACTGAGAGAGAGAGTGAGTGAGAGTGATGTTCCTCACTGACAATTCAGTATAATTTCCCCTGTTGGTGCAGTCCTGTGTGTAAAATAGCTTCATGCTTGCCAGCGTAATTCATCACACACACACAACCGGGACACAAAATCGGTTTCACTTCACTGTGTGTGTGTGTGTGTGTGTTTGTGTGTGTGTGTGTGTGTGTGTGTGTGTGTGTGTGTGTGTGTGTGTGTGTGTGTTTGAAGAGTTCGGAAAGTGCTGGTGGCCTTCCTCCCTATTCACTCTTTTTATTTTCACTTCCTTTTACTATCATCATTCTCTCACTGCATTCTAGAGAGAGAGAGAGAGAGAGTCTCCGAATCTCATTTTGTTCACTACATAGTGCACTATTTTTGGGAGCCTGAATTTTATGGTCATTTACAAGATGGATATGCAGTACAGCCATGAAATCCCACAGTATGCCTCATAACGGGAATCAAACTGGCCTATATAGTGAATAGGGAGTATGGTTTGGGACACACCCACAGTGGACTGATGATGATATTTACGTTGCCTATATAGTGAATAGGGAGTATGGTTTGGGACACACACACAGTGGACTGATGACGGTTTGCATGGCCTATATAGTGAATAGGGAGTATGGTTTGGGACACACCCACGGTGGACTGATGACGGTTTGCATGGCCTATATAGTGAATAGGGAGTATGGTTTGGGACACACCCACAGTGGACTGATGATGATGTTTACATGGCCTATATAGTGAATAGGGAGTATGGTTTGGGACACACCCACAGTGGACTGATGACGGTTTGCGTGGCCTATATAGTGAATAGGGAGTATGGTTTGGGACACACCCACAGTGGACTGATGATGATGTTTACATGGCCTATATAGTGAATAGGGAGTATGGTTTGGGACACACCCACAGTGGACTGATGATGATGTTTACATGGCCTATATAGTGAATAGGGAGTATGGTTTGGGACACACCCACAGTGGACTGATGACGGTTTACATGGCCTATATAGTGAATAGGGAGTATGGTTTGGGACACACCCACAGTGGACTGATGATGATGTTTACATGGCCTATATAGTGAATAGGGAGTATGGTTTGGGCCACACCCACAGTGGACTGATGACGGTTTGCGTGGCCTATATAGTGAATAGGGAGTATGGTTTGGGACACACCCACAGTGGACTGATGATGATGTTTACATGGCCTATATAGTGAATAGGGAGTATGGTTTGGGACACACCCACAGTGGACTGATGATGGTTTACATGGCCTATATAGTGAATAGGGAGTATGGTTTGGGACACACCCACAGTGGACTGATGATGATGTTTACATGGCCTATATAGTGAATAGGGAGTATGGTTTGGGACACACCCACGGTGGACTGATGACGGTTTGCGTGGCCTATATAGTGAATAGGGAGTATGGTTTGGGACACACCCACAGTGGACTGATGATGGTTTACATGGCCTATATAGTGAATAGGGAGTATGGTTTGGGACACGCACACAGTGAACTACTGATGATGTTTACATGGCCTATATATATGGCCTAGATGTTTATATAGCCTATGTATATATACATATATATACTATATAGATGATGATGACCGAATGTATCACACATCCATTACTGAACACATGACGTGTTCTGTTCCTTGGTGGAATGTGTGTGTGTTTTAGTGCACATGAGTTGTAGAATTGTAAAAGTAAACTGTAAAAGTGTGTAGGTCAGAACTGAAGGTACTGCATCTCAGTTGTTCTATATTTAGTGTAGTGCATAGTGCTTCTGATAATGTGGAGTAGGGAGTAGGGTGGCATTTCAAACGGGGAGAGAGAGAGAGGGAGAGACAGATGGACAGCACTGGGAGATAAGAAGCGTCACATCCATTTCCTTTAGCTATAATATCTAAATGTGTCTAAAGCAGTAATCCTCAGGATCGATAGCACATCCACGCCGCTGCGTTTATTTTACTCTCCAGCTTTGTGGCTTTAGATTAATTTCCCTGGGCTGAGTGTCACTGGACACACGATAAAAGGTTTCAGACAAACGTCGCCATCTAACCCATAGGTGTTAATCGATTTAATTTAGATAGTCCAGACACACCTCTCCTTTTGGGACAATAAAATATTCCACTCTAATCTTATCTGAGGAATAAAACCTGAAACGAAAGGTCAGTGTCATTGATTAGTCAGAGAGAACATACTTTTAAATCTGGCTCCCTGATTCCATCTCAGAAACTCAGTAACACACACACACAAAGAAGGGGGGGGGGGAGCATTTTATTACCTCTCCGTAAATTAGAATAGAATCCTGAATGAGAAAAATAAAACTCAGCAGACAGACCCTCAAGGTTTATTTATTTATTTATTTATTTAGTCTCTTTAGCTGTGAAGCACTTTATTGTGTTTCATCCTGTAGCCAGTATTTACGTTGAAGTCTTTATGCTCGGAGTAAACATTTTAAAGGGCCGATTAAGTGGACGCCCTATTTCCTCGATATATTTCTCTGACAAGCCTGCAGTATCTTCAAAGCCTCAGCAGATATACCTGGCATCCAGGTGTCCTGGTGTCTGAGGTGTTGCTCCTGTCTGTGTCTTCCTCTCCTGCTCTCTGACGTTCATCTTTAATTCCAGCAGGAATCTTTTTTTTCTCTTCACTTCACTTCAGCTGCCTCGGAGAGCGTTCTGTCTAAAGCTCAGCCACAGACTCCTCCATTTCATCGGAATGGAAAGTGAAACGGCTCCAAATCCTCTCCAGCCCGCCTCCACAGGGAACACCTCTGCCTTTCAGCCATTTCGCATCACATCAGCTGCCAGCTCTGTGTAGTGGAGGCTGTCGTATCGGGCACACATCCGTACACCAGTCGTGTCTCAGTGCTCGATACTTGCAGAACCCGAGTGCTCTCGTGTTGAACAGAGTCACTTTTTCACTCCTCGAGGCTCACGGATACTTTCCCATGTAATTCACTAGCATGAAGAATTCATTTATGCTGAAAACATCTACACACTCCTTCTGACCAATCAGAATCCAGAACAGCTCTGTCTGGTACCTTTGTCTACTGTAGACTCTGATACAGCAGTTAGGTCTGGTCCACTAATCTGACTGGACCTTCTGAGAGCGCTGATATTCCGTATAACAACACTGTGTGTATCACAGATTGTTACACCGAAACTGTTACTACACTTACTGCGGGCTGTCAGTCACCATGGAAACACGCAGTGCTCTATCCGACTGTAACTTCTTCTTTGGAAACTATTTTTGTTGCCGGAGTGAAAGTAAACTAAATCATCCGAGCGGCAACTGCAACGGTGTTCAGTATAACAGCGCTGTTGCTCGTGTGACGCTGCTCAGCACTACAGTGTGAAGTAAACCTACGGCTCGGTTATATACACGGAACACAACAACTCCGACCAGGAGAATAAATCTCAGTTGGAAAAATTGGTGTGTTTTTCCAATCTTGAGGTTTTCCCTACAAACCCAAGTGAGTAACTTGGTGGTCGTCCTTCAGGAGCAGAAGTTATTACCTGTCTGTGATTCAGAACACACACCAGTACTATTCCTCCTTCCATCACGTCCCTTTAAGTGAGATTTTCCTTCTCAGCGTTTATCCTTCTAGCACACACCTTGTGTAATATCGAATATCCTCCTCCTCTCCTGTATTTCTCTGGACTGTACAGTACGTGCTGTTTCCTGAACTCTGGCCCTCGTTCCCTACGGGTTTATTTTCCCACTTCATTGAGCTCAGCGTGAGACAGAAGCCGTGGTTAGTTTCATGGTCATAGTCTCACCTCCTTCTCACCTCCTTCCACACTTCTCTCTAATGTGCAGGCTGAACTGATGACTTGGCATTCTCTGAGCCCAACTTCAATGAAGATCCATCCTCGTCTCCAGACAAACATCGTATCTGACAGTTTATTGCTTACATTGTAAAATTCTAACTTAAAACTTGTACATTTTTAAAGTTTATTTGTAGCCGTTACAGTCTTCATCATTTTACCAATCAACAGCTACTTCTCCATCACGCACGCCTTCACTACAGCTTCCTTTACAGACAGGAAGTCGTACTGGCACGGCTTGGATAATGCAGGCAATTATATGATATAAAGTTCTGTTTAATTTCTACTGACCGCCAGAGGCGGTGCTTTCAGCACCTGGATGTCCATCACGTGTACGTGCAGGTCGAGTGTTTATATCAAGTCACCTGGGTGATGTGTGCCTTTTGCCCCGATACTAAAGGCACGTTCACCCCGAAAACGACCTCTTCTATCTTCTCACGTTGGTAAACAGGTTATAGGAGTGCAGGCACCGCTGGTACTCTTGTAACCCGAAGCAGGGTTGGAGCTACAAACTTTCGTCCTCTAAAGACTGCGGTTAACCTTTTTTGTGATTATTTCACTTCAAATAGTACGCTATCCAGCGAAAGGTAAGTGACTGCTATCAACGCCGTTTAGCAGCGGGCACGCACTAATTCGGCATTCGGCAGTTTACAGTTCATATTCACTTGGTGTTTCTCGCTTTAATGCGGATATAACGCTAAATAATTGAAGTCGGGTTGGAATCCCCTCCCGTAAATTTCTGTTTATACTTATCATGGAGTTATTCCCCACGATTTTGGTTGTTTCATTTTTTGACAGTGCACTGCCGGTGGGAAACGCACCCCGATTGGGCTCTACTGAATTGTTTTTCATCATGGTTTAGTCCGTGAATTGACTTAATTATTGACTATAGAGTGAGCTCTTAACTGCTCCATATTGCACCATAGTGCACAGTTATCATAGAGGGATCAGTCCCCAATATTGTTATTGTTTAATTCTCATAATTGACTCGTTGTGGCTACACAATGCCTCTGATTGGGGTTGATTGGAACGGGTGATTGTTTTTGTCCCCGCGATTTAGTTAGTGAATTTAATCATTTGCTATATTGTGAGCTCGTTCGCGCTTAACTGCTCCATATTGCATCACAGTACGTAGTGATCATAGAGGAATCATCCCCCAATATTATTTGTTTAATTCTCATAATTGACTCGTTGTGGTAGGACAGGCTACACAACACCTCTGATAGGGGTTGTTTTGAAACGGTTGATTGTTTTCATAACTGAATTTATTTAATTATTGGCTACAGTGTGAGTGTGTTCGCTCTAAACTGCACCGCATCACATCACAGTGCATAGTGATCATAGAGGGATTATTCCCCAATATTATTATTTGTTTAATTCTCATAATTGGCTCATTGTCCGTAGGACAGGCTACACAACACCCTTGATTGGGGTTGATTGAAATGGGTGACTGCTTTCTTCCCCATGATTTAATTCCTGAACTTAATTCTTGGGCACAGTGTGAGCGCGTGTCCGCTCTTAACTGCACCATATCGAATCACAGTGCATAGTTATCATAGAGGGATCATTTCCCAATATTGCTATTGTTTGATTCACATAATTGACTCATTGGGGTAGAAGAGGCTACACAATGCGCCCTGAAGGGCGGTGATCAAAACGGGTGATTGTTTTTCGTCCTCGTGATTTAGTTTGTGGATTTCTTTCATTATTTACAGAGATACGGCAAAGTGTAGATATTTTTCTCTTCGTGCTCAATTACCACCTGGCAGAGTGGTCACATGCAGAAAGCCACATGGATAGTAATTACTGCTGGTACCTATGTTTATGACATGCATTGATTGTCTGGCCCCTCTGGAGCTAGAGGAGGGCCATGAGAGATGTCCCTCATGCCTGGGGACCACTTAAGAGAGGGATCGACGAAGATGGCATTCGTGAACTGTAGCTCCATGAGCTTAGCGGCATGGGCATCCAGGCTGGCCCAGCTAGAGGACAGGTTGGGCACTCAACCGCATCCTACACAGGCCATGTCTCCCAGCAGCTCAGATGCTGGGAAGCGCTTACATCAGACCCCTGGGTTGTATCAACCCTGTCACAGGGCTACAACATTAAATTCAGACGCCGACCGCTGAGGTGCCAGGGGGTCAAAATGACCTTAGTCAAGGACCCAAACAAGGCTCTGGCCCTACGCCAGGAGGTCTGGGCTCTCCTGAAGAAGGGTGCCATGGAGCAATTAGACAGCGCTTTACGGAACAGTGGATTCAATTCCACTTATTTTATCATCGCAAAGAAAGACGGCGGATTTTGCCCCATACAGGATTTAAGATCTCTGAACACACACCTCAAGGGTTTCAAGTTCCACAAGCTACGTACAGTGGATGTGCTGCATAGCATCAGCCAGAACGCTTGGTTTACAACCATCGACCTGAAAGATGCATATTTTCACGCTCCAATTGCGCCCCAGCTGGCATTCCTCCGTTTTGCCCTCGAGGGAAGGGCTTACCAGTTTTGTGTGCTCCCATTTGAGATTTCACTGGCGCCAAGGGTCCTCACCAGGTGTGTAGCAGTGGCACTGTCTCCATTTCAGGCCAGGGAGATTTGAATATTCCCGTACCGGGACGACTGGTTGATCTGTTCCGAGTCAAGGGAATATGCCCTCAGAGAATCAGCATTGCTGGACTCCCATGTTACCAAGCTAGGGCTTACAGTGAATTATGGAAGGAGCTCTCTGATGCCCAGTCAGCGAAGACCGTTTATTGGCATCCAGTTGGACTCACAGTTGATGATGGCTACCCCCTCTCAACGGCGAGTCAACAACATCCTCCAACTTATCAGTCACTTCAGAAGAGGCAGGGCTCTGGTCCTCAAAGCATTTCTGAGACTGCTAAGTATTCTCAGAGCAGACTCATAGGGGGTCCCTTTGGGCCTTCTGTCATTACAGCCTCTCCAGATCTAGCTGAATAACCTCGGCTTGCATCATACTCAACACAGGCACAAGCTAGTCAGTATCACTACCAGTGGCCTAGGGTGCCTATGCCCATAGAGGAGAAGAGCATATTTTACCCAGGGGGTTCCCTTACGCTGGCACAGCCTCCACCCTGGCGAATGGAAGCTGCACCCCGAAGTAGCGCAAGCGATCTGGCACAGACATGGCAGGGCAGAGGTGGACCTTCTCACCTCACTGCCAACGACACACTGTCCCCCCTTGGTTTTCACTGGGGGAACCAACAAGCCCCTTGGGCCAAGAGGAGCTGGCCCATGTGTGGCTGAATCGACTGTTGTATGCTTTCCCTCCACTACCGCTGATACTACTCTCCCTAGACAGGATCCTCAGGGGCAATCACAAGGTGCTACTAGTAGCTCCAAAATGGCCAGAGAGGGTGTGGTTTCCAATATTACACAGATTACTGTACAGGGAGCCTTGGTGCCTCCCTGTGAGGAGGTATCTCCTCTCACAGCTGGAGGGTCGAATCTGGCACCTGAACCCATCCCGGCTGCAACTTTGGGTCTGGCCTCTGAAGGGCCAGAACCATTACTAGGGCTGTGTAATCCAGCAGTTTTTCAGACCATCCACAACTCCCGTGCAGCTCCCAACAATGCATTTTACGCTAACAGATGGAAGCTCTTTTCTGAGTGGTGCTAGGCACAAAATCAGGAACCAACATGCTGTCCCATACCAGTAATCCTCAGTTTTCTCCAGTCCCATCTTGATGGAGGCCTTGCAGCCTCAACCATCAAGGTATACATAGCTGCCATCTCAGCCAGGCATAATAGAGTAGATAGCGTGAAGTTGAGTCCCACACCCTTGTGACCCCCTTCCTTAAAGCTGGTCAACGCCTGAGACCTCCTCGACAAAACCAAGTATCCTCTTGGGACTTGCTTCTCGTATTAGAGGCACTGTGTCAGCCTCCATTTGAACCTCTAGAGAGGTCAGAATTGAGGTGGCTGTCTATGAAAACAGCTTTCCTTTTAGCCATGGCATCGGCTAGACGGGTAGGTCGACAGGAGTTGCACGCCTTATCAGTAAGCTGAGAGTGCCTACGCTGGAGTTCTGGTAACACAGAGGTTATTTTATGGCCGAACCCTTCATTTCTCCCAAAGACCTTTTCTTCATCTTATACGAACCAGCCCCTCAGTCTGTCAGCTTTTGAGCCCCCAACTCAGGAGGATGAGCAGGGGTCAAGTGCGAGTCTGTTGTGCCCAGTGCGAGCACTAACGTGTTACACCCAAATGACTGCTGAATTCTGACAGCCAGGGTCACTGTTTGTCTGACATACAGGGCATAGTCGAGGTCATGCTTTGTCCAAGCAGCGTCTGTTAAAATGGATCGTAGAGTCTATCGTTTATGCCTAGGCCTCCGGATCCCTCCTCAGGTTCGAGGTCACTCAACCAGGAGTGTGTCTACTTCATGGGCAGCCCTACGAGGGGTCCTTCTTTCAGATATTTATGCAGCTGCATCATGGGCATCAACCTGCACATTTGCAAGATTTTGTAGGGTGAATGTGATCTCGCACAACACAGTGGCTACAGCCATTTTTGTTGGTATTAGTCATCCAGGTGCTGAAAGCACCACCTCTGGTGGTCAGTAGAAATGAAACAGAACGATGGTTATGTATGTAACCACGGTTCTATGAATTTCGGATGACCGCCAGAGCTTGGCAGTCACTTGGAAGATCCGCAGGAAGATTGCCAAAGGTCGTTTTCAGGGTGAACGTGCCTTTAGTACCGGGGCAAAAGGCACACATCACCCCGGTCACAGGTGGCTTTGTTGATATAAACACTCGCACTGCACGTACACGTGATGGACATCCAGGTGCTGAAAGCGCCATGAAGGCGGTCATCCGAAATTCATAGAACCATGGTTACATATGTAACCATCATTTTGTAAACTATTGAAAATCAAGATATGTTTTTTTTTTTTGTTTGTTTTGTTTTGTTTTTAAAGCCTCAAATGGGCATTTATAGTTTTGACATTTGGAAGTTTGTAAGAAGTTTAATTGATTTGCTGAAAAATCTTTCATCTAAAAACAAAAATACGCATGTCCTGAAGGAACTACTGCGACTTTCCAGGTGCTGAAAGCGAGAACTGAGAGAAAGAAAGAGAAGGAAAGAAAAAAAAACTAAGAAACAAGCGGAGAGAAAAACTAAGGAAAAAACGAAGAAAGTAAGGGAGATAAAGAAGAAAAAGGTATGATAGAAATATGGAACAAACTAAAGAATGAAAGAGAGAAAAACTAAAAGAAAGAGAGGAAACTAAGAAAAAACTAAAGAAGGAGAAAAACTGAGCAAGGAAAAAAAAAACAAAGAAAGAGAGAAAAAATGAAAGAAAGAAAAGACTAAAAGAGAAAAAAGATAATGAAAGAATAAATAAAAAGTTTATGAGAAAGGTGGAACAAGAGCGAGCTGTGGAATGCAAGAAAGAAAATTTAAAACAAATTAAAAAGTAAAAAAGGAAAGAATGCAAAAAAATGACTATAAAGACGGCAAAAGAATGGAAAGAAAGAATGGAAAAAAGAACATGGAAGCGGTCAAGGAAAGAAAGAGAGAAATAAAATAAAAGAGGATGTACGGAATCCGTTGTAATGAGCGGTTACTATAGAAACCATAACCTATATTAGAAGGGGGCATTAATATAAACCTGCACTACTGTCCTGTCAGAGCTGCTGTTATAGAGAACAGTGAGGGATAAATGTGAAAAATCACTGCGCTGTACGATGTGAACATCACACACCACAGCGCTGTAACCACGAACTGAGATTTCCCAGAAGCCTCAGCACTTTATACTCCCTGCCTCACTGTGCGGTAGGGCCGGATGATTAATCGAAACGTAATCGGAACCGAAATTCAGAACCTCTAACTGACGTAATTTCCCCTTGTCGGTTATTTCATTTTTTTAATCCTGTTACTACTTTCCCTTTAAGCACAAACTACCGTGTGTGTAGTCATGTGACTCCGCCCCGTCCAGTCAGCGGCACGGAAGCAACATGGAGGTGAACTCAAACACAGAGTCGACTGTGCAACAGGAACAGCTTGTACCGAAGAAAAACGCCGTGTCCTTCATTTAGATGCATTTTGGCTTCAGTAAAGAAGACACCGAACAAAATGACATTAGATGTAAACGTTGCAGAAAAACCGTTTCAGCGACCAAAGGTAATAACACCGATCCGTTTCAACACTCGCAGCACAATCACAGTGCCGAATACGAACAGTGCATGGCTCAGAAAAAGAGAGACTGACAAGCGCCCAGCAACAAGTGCCTCCACAAAGCAGGTGTCGATAACACAAGTACTTAAAAATGTTACACAGTATGAAAAGGACTCAAGAAGATGGAAAGAAATAACTGACGCCATTAGTTACTACATCACTAAAGATATGGCTCCCATCGCTACAGTGGAGCGCAGTGGGTTTAAACACCTCGGGAAAACTCTCCACAGAACATACACTGTGCCCTGCTACCGTATTTTCCCCAAACTACCAAATTACCTCGCTGACCAACATGTACAAAACAGGCCATAAACAGGTGCTGAACTGAAGTCTGCACTTTACAGCCACTTCCGATCTCTGCCCAGGACCGTACATTATATCATTTAAAAGTTTGTGTTATATAGTTTATACACTTTAATAGTTTGTGTTATATAGTTTATACACTTTAATAGTTTGTGTTATATAGTTTATACAGTTTAATAGTTTGTGTTATATAGTTTATACAGTTTAATAGTTTGTGTTATATAGTTTATACAGTTTAATAGTTTGTGTTATATAGTTTATACACTTTAATAGTTTGTGTTATATAGTTTATACACTTTAATAGTTTGTGTTATATAGTTTATACACTTTAATAGTTTGTGTTATATAGTTTATACACTTTAATAGTTTGTGTTATATAGTTTATGCAGTTTAATAGTTTGTGTTATATAGTTTATGCAGTTTAATAGTTTGTGTTATATAGTTTATGTAGTTTAATAGTTTGTGTTATATAGTTTATGTAGTTTAATAGTTTGTGTTATATAGTTTATACAGTTTAATAGTTTGTGTTATATAGTTTATGTAGTTTAATAGTTTGTGTTATATAGTTTATGCAGTTTAATAGTTTGTGTTATATAGTTTATGTAGTTTAATAGTTTGTGTTATATAGTTTATACAGTTTAATAGTTTGTGTTATATAGTTTATACAGTTTTAAAGTTTGTGTTATATAGTTTGTGTAGTTTAATAGTTTGTGTTATATAGTTTATGTAGTTTAATAGTTTGTGTTATATAGTTTATGCAGTTTAATAGTTTGTGTTATATAGTTTATGTAGTTTAATAGTTTGTGTTATATAGTTTATACAGTTTAATAGTTTGTGTTATATAGTTTATACAGTTTTAAAGTTTGTGTTATATAGTTTGTGTAGTTTAATAGTTTGTGTTATATAGTTTATGTAGTTTAATAGTTTGTGTTATATAGTTTATACAGTTTAATAGTTTGTGTTATATAGTTTATACAGTTTAATAGTTTGTGTTATATAGTTTATACAGTTTAATAGTTTGTGTTATATAGTTTATACAGTTTAATAGTTTGTGTTATATAGTTTATACAGTTTAATAGTTTGTGTTATATAGTTTATACAGTTTAATAGTTTGTGTTATATAGTTTATACAGTTTAATAGTTTGTGTTATATAGTTTATGCAGTTTAATAGTTTGTGTTATATAGTTTATACAGTTTAATAGTTTGTGTTATATAGTTTATACAGTTTAATAGTTTGTGTTATATAGTTTATACAGTTTAATAGTTTGTGTTATATAGTTTATACAGTTTAATAGTTTGTGTTATATAGTTTATGCAGTTTAATAGTTTGTGTTATATAGTTTGTGTAGTTTAATAGTTTGTGTTATATAGTTTATACAGTTTAATAGTTTGTGTTATATAGTTTATGTAGTTTAATAGTTTGTGTTATATAGTTTATACAGTTTAATAGTTTGTGTTATATAGTTTATACAGTTTAATAGTTTGTGTTATATAGTTTATACAGTTTAATAGTTTGTGTTATATAGTTTATGCAGTTTAATAGTTTGTGTTATATAGTTTGTGTAGTTTAATAGTTTGTGTTATATAGTTTATACAGTTTAATAGTTTGTGTTATATAGTTTATGTAGTTTAATAGTTTGTGTTATATAGTTTATACAGTTTAATAGTTTGTGTTATATAGTTTATACAGTTTAATAGTTTGTGTTATATAGTTTATACAGTTTAATAGTTTGTGTTATATAGTTTATGCAGTTTAATAGTTTGTGTTATATAGTTTGTGTAGTTTAATAGTTTGTGTTATATAGTTTATACAGTTTAATAGTTTGTGTTATATAGTTTATACAGTTTAATAGTTTGTGTTATATAGTTTATGCAGTTTAATAGTTTGTGTTATATAGTTTGTGTAGTTTAATAGTTTGTGTTATATAGTTTATACAGTTTAATAGTTTGTGTTATATAGTTTATGTAGTTTAATAGTTTGTGTTATATAGTTTATACAGTTTAATAGTTTGTGTTATATAGTTTATACAGTTTAATAGTTTGTGTTATATAGTTTATGTAGTTTAATAGTTTGTGTTATATAGTTTATGTAGTTTAATAGTTTGTGTTATATAGTTTATGTAGTTTAATAGTTTGTGTTATATAGTTTATACAGTTTAATAGTTTGTGTTATATAGTTTATACAGTTTAATAGTTTGTGTTATATAGTTTATGTAGTTTAATAGTTTGTGTTATATAGTTTATACAGTTTAATAGTTTGTGTTATATAGTTTATGTAGTTTAATAGTTTGTGTTATATAGTTTATGTAGTTTAATAGTTTGTGTTATATAGTTTATACAGTTTAATAGTTTGTGTTATATAGTTTATGTAGTTTAATAGTTTGTGTTATATAGTTTATACAGTTTAATAGTTTGTGTTATATAGTTTATGCAGTTTAATAGTTTGTGTTATATAGTTTATACAGTTTAATAGTTTGTGTTATATAGTTTATACAGTTTAATAGTTTGTGTTATATAGTTTATACAGTTTAATAGTTTGTGTTATATAGTTTATACAGTTTAATAGTTTGTGTTATATAGTTTATGCAGTTTAATAGTTTGTGTTATATAGTTTATACAGTTTAATAGTTTGTGTTATATAGTTTATGCAGTTTAATAGTTTGTGTTATATAGTTTATACAGTTTAATAGTTTGTGTTATATAGTTTATATAGTTCAGTAGTTTGTCTTTCCTTTAATTATTTTATAATAAGATAAGAAATGCATGCTTAGAAAAAAATTAGATTAGAAAAAAAATCTCTCCTTTAATAGCTGAGCATGTTTACAGTACAAACCTTGTCAGGAATCTATGAGTTCAAAAAAAACCCCGAAAGCAAAATAATCGTTCATTAATCGTAATCGAGGTAAAATGTTGAGTTAACGGAGATTTAGATTTTAGGTCACATCGTCCAGCCCTAAAGTGCAGCCATTTTACAGCTGAGACTCTCGCAATGAAAAGTTCTGTGGGAATTATAGATGACGTTAAAGTCGTGCGTGTGTGTCTGTGTTTGCGCGCGCATGTGTGTGTGTGTGTGTGCTGTTTGTTGCTCAGATGTCCCAGACTGGTTTTCCTGCCAGAACGTCTGACCTTTTTGTTCCGCAGCAGTGTGAAAGTAGTGCCGTGTCCAGTTTAACCTCAACTCTTTCACCGTGTGATCTAAATATTTGTTCTTTTATTAAAAGCGCTTATCTATGGAAACAATAACGTGCTATGAGACGACAGTTTGCTTGGTTTGTTTGTTTGATTTATATAATCTGTTGTTTGCAGCTCAGACGTGCCAGCCGGGGCAATTTTCCTGCCAAAATGGCCGCTGCATCCCAGAAAATTGGCGTTGTGATCGGGACGACGATTGCGGTGACGAATCAGACGAGCCTTTGTGGTGCAGTGAGTCATTGTTTTTTCAAGATCCTTATCCCTCGTTAATTCAGTATCACGCTGACTTCTTTTCTTTTATTTCTGAACGCGCAACCCCCCCCCCCCCTTATCTCCTGAACGCAGCGCTCAGTCAGAGAGGTAATAACGTGGACGCTCAGATAACTTTTCTCATGCGCTTTATTAGAGGAAATAATCTCCGCTTGTGTGAAATCCTCCACACGGTTCGACGGGGTTTGGAATCGGCGTGCGTCTGATCTTTTATTTCAGATATGAAAATGAGATTTGAGCAGTAAACTGAACCGATGTGTGGTCTTTGAAGATCAGTTGTTTTTCTGATGCTGATATAATCACAGCGTCGCAGAGCTGATGGATTTCATAAAGAGGCAAACGACGTCGTCATTTACATCGTGCAGGAGGCCATAGGTGACTTGTTGATTTAGTGCTAATCTAAAACCCGTGCTTAAAGCAACGCGGGTTGCCAGATGCATTGTGGGTACGGAACCGGGACAGAACCTAAAGCTGTGTTTGCTGCCCCGTCCAGGTATTTCATGGATTTTCTTCCACTGGACAGTTCAACCACTTGAAGCGTTCGTCGTGTCAAACTATTTCAATTGTTTGATTTGGCTAATTAACTGGCTACGTATATTTTCACAGAATAACGTGTGTGTGTGTGTGTGTGTGTGTGTGTGTGTGTGTGTGTGTGTGTGTTTTCAGGCTTCCCCTCGTGTTCTCCACTTGCAGAGTTCAGCTGCTCCAATGGCAGATGCATTAACAGCAAATGGCGCTGTGACTCAGGTCAGTACGATTTATTAACTGCCTGTCTCTCTGCCTGTCTCTCTGTCTGTCTCTCTGTCTGTCTCTCTGCTTTTCCCTCTGTCTGTCTCTCTGTCTCTCTGCCTGTCTCTCTGTCTGTCTCTCTGCTTTTCCCTCAGTCTGTCTCTCTGCCTGTCTCCCTGTCTGTCTCTCTGCGTCTGTCTCTCCATCTGTCTCTCTACCTGTCTCTCTGCTTGTCCCTCTGTCTGTCCCTCTGTCTGTCTCTCTGCCCGTCTCCCTGTCTGTCTCTCTGTGTCTGTCTCCCCGTATTTCTCTCTGTCTCTCTGCCTGTCTCTCCGTCTGTCTCTCTCTGTCTCTCTGCCCGTCTCTCTGCGTCTGTCGCTCTGCCCGTCTCTCCGTCTGTCTCTCTCTGTCTCTCTGCCTGTCCACTTGTCAGTACCTTCCTTAAGAGTTTCCTTAGAGTCACTTTGTCTTGCTGTTCTGTTGACAGAAAATAATAAATAAATAAATAAATAAACAAATGTGCAGTAATAGAAGTATTTTCTCTTTTCCCTGTGTAGAGGATGACTGTGGTGACGGCAGTGATGAGCTGGAGTGTGTGCGTGTGTGTTCAGTCGGTCAGTTTCAGTGTTCCAATGGGAAGTGTGTGCCGGAGCACTGGGTGTGTGACGGAGACGACGACTGCGGAGATCAGAGCGACGAACACACAACCTGTACAGGTAACACACACACACACACACACACACACACACACACACACAGACCAACAACACCAGAGGCAGGTGACCCTTAACACACTTTTAAACACACACACTCTGTCTCTTTCCCAGCGATGGCCTCTGTTAGTGAATGCAGTGAGGCGGAGTTCCGTTGCCGTGGTGACGGGTCATGTGTCCCACGGCGATGGCGTTGTGACGGCGACGCTGACTGTGAGGACGGGAGTGATGAGGTCACGTGTGATGGAGTGCGGAGAGCGTGCGACCCCAAAGCAAAGTTCACCTGCAAGAGCTCAGGTTAGACACCTCCAGGTGCATTGTGGGGGTTGTTCAGCCCTCTGTGTGGGTGTACGTGTGTGTGTGTGTGTGTGTGTGTGTGTGCAAGTGTGTGAGCTGTGTGCATGTAAGCTTTGTCTGCAAGTTTGTGTGTGTGAGAGCTCTGTGTGTGCATATACATGCCTCTCCGGAGAGCCTTCACTCATCATCAAACTCAGACACACCATCTGACACTAATTCCTGCCTCTGATCTATGATTGGGATGAGCTGGCATGTCTCTCTCTCTCTCTCTCTCTCTCTCTCTCTCTCTCTCTCTCTCTCTCTCTCTCTGAGAGTGTGTGGCTAATGCGGCTGGCTCATGGTCAGTCCACATTTCTGAAAAAAATGAAGGTGCCTAGTGCTTTACCTTGAGAAAGAAGGCGTGTGTGTGCGCTAATACAGCTGTCTCTCTGACTGTCATTTTATCTTTACATCTCTCCATTTATCTGTCTGTCTCACTCTCTCTCTGTCTCTTGGGATTGTGGGTAGTGGGAGGAGTTTAGGAGCATGCTTTTGAGAGTTTGTTATTTTAATCTATTTTCTGTTCTTTTTTTTAAGATTTTGTTAAAAAAAGATTATTTTTACTTAACGAGCTTTCTGCTGAGGTCGGCAAACTTTGACAAATAGGCTTCAACGGAGAATTCTCACGCTCGAATCTCGGGCGTGGATTTAAATGCGAACCTGATGACTCCATGTGTGTGGGAGATGTGTCGGTTGCGGTCAGCGAACAGCTCGGTGGGTCAGATATCATGGATGAACGAAGCTGCCGCAGTTTTCCTGGCCGATGTTCAGATGGTAGACGGTTCGAACGAGCACAGAGTTACAATTAATGACACGTTTGTGTTATCGAGTCCATCAAGGAAAATAGTGCTATCAGACGTTCCTCCGTTCATTAAGAACGAAACTATTCGAGGCGTTGAAAGATATGGTAAATTAACAGCACCCATAAAAATGACTCCACTCGGTCTGAAAAATCCGGATGTCACGCACGTTATGCCGCTTCAGCGATTATACGTACATGAAATCGAACGGACAACGAGATCCGCTCGACGTGGCTGTAAAGCCAACGCATGAAGGCAAAGATTACACAGTCTTCATCAGCGCGGATCACATGCGGTGTTTCTCGTGCGGAGAACCGGGGCATGTTAGATAAACAATGTCCAAGCGAACAGATAAACAGATAGCCGTCTAATTTGCAAACAATTGAGCGACACGTCGGACAAAATAACGACCCTGTTCCACATGATGAAACGCCACATCAAAGAAGCACTGATGTGGGAGACGTAGAAGATCATGATAAGGGTGAGGAGATTGTAAATCAGGCAAGTAGTGGAGAAGAATCTACTCTGATAGTAAATGAAAACGACAAACAATTAGAAAAACAAGAACGGACAGGAATAGAGAATAATAAAGCCGATGCTGAAAGTGAAGCGGGTGAGGAGAGTCATACCCGGACGTCCACGATGAGTTCAGAATATAATGATGGTAATGATAATGAGTCTTTATTGGTCACGTGTACAGTACAGCACAGTGAAATTCTTTTCTGCACATACCCCGGCCCGTCAGGAAGTTGGGGTCAGAGTGCAGGGTCAGCAATGATACAGCGCCCCTGGAGCAGAGAGGGTTAAGGGCCTTGATCAGGGGCCCAACAGTGACGGCCTGGCAGCCTTCCAATCAGAAACCTGTATACGTGGTTGAAAATATGTTTGGAAGAAGAAAAAGCTTCCGATAAAGCCGACCATGAATATCTATTCGAAATACTCGAAGGTTTGGCTTTGGGAACCAGTTGACGTCATGGCTACGTCGATAACGAATGGAATTCTGACGAGACCTCTTTCTGTACATAGAGGAGTGAG